>NC_090657.1:241030222-241260222 GCF_040937935.1 Hyperolius riggenbachi | reverse complement strand
GTGTATACAGTGTGTGTGTGTGTATATGGTGCATGTGTGGTGTGTGTATGGTGTGCATGTGTGTGTGTGTATGTATGTGTGTGTGTGTATGGTGCATGTGTGTGTGTGTGTGTGTGTGTGTGTGTGTGTGTGTGTGTATGGTGTGTGTGATGTGTGTATGTGTGTGTGTGTATGGTGTGTGTGTGTGTGTGTGTGTGTGTGTGTGTGTGTGTGTGTGTGTGTGTGTGTGTGTGTGTGTGTGTGTGTATGGTGTGTGTGTGTGTGTATGGTGTGTGTGTGTGTGTGTGTGTGTGTGTGTGTGTGTGTGTATGGTGTGTGTGTGTGTGTGTATGGTGTGTGTGTGTGTGTGTATGGTGTGTGTGATGTGTGTATGTGTGCGGTGTGTGTGTGTGTGTGTGTGTGTGTGGTGTGTGTGTGTGTGTGTACGTGTGTGTGTGTATGGTGCATGTGTGTATGTGTGTGTATACGGTGCATGTGTGTGTGTGTGTGTGTATGGTGTGTGTGTATGTGTGTGTATGGTGCATGTGTGGTGTGTGTATGGTGCGCATGTGTGTGTGTGTACGGTGTGTGTGTGTGTGTGTGTGTGTGTGTACGGTGTGTGTGTGTGTGTGTGTGTGTGTGTATGGTGTGTGTGTGTGTGTGTGTGTGTGCGGGGTGTGTGTGGTGTGTGTGTGTATGGTGCGTGCGTGTGGATATGTGTGTGTGTGTGTGTGTATGGTGCGTGCGTGTGGATGTGTGTGTGTGTGTGGATGTGTGTGTGTTGTGTGTGGTGTGTGTGTGGTGTGTGTGTGGTGTGTGTGTGGTGTGTAGAGTGTGTGTGGTGTGTGTATATGTGTGTGTATGGTGCGTGCGGGTGGATGTGTGTATATGTGTGTGGTGTGTGTGTGTGTGTGAAGTGTGTGTGTGTGAAGTGTGTGTGTGTGAAGTGTGTGTGTGTGAAGTGTGTGTGTGTGAAGTGTGTGTGTGTGTGAAGTGTGTGTGTGAAGTGTGTGTGTGTGAAGTGTGTGTGTGTGAAGTGTGTGTGTGTGAAGTGTGTGTGTGTGAAGTGTGTGTGTGTGAAGTGTGTGTGTGTGAAGTGTGTGTGTGTGAAGTGTGTGTGTGTGTGTGTGTGTGTGTGTGTGTGTGAAGTGTGTATGTGCTGTGTGTGTGTGTGTGTGTGTGTGTGTGTGTGTGTGTGTGTGTGTGTGTGTGTGTGTGTGTGTGTGTGTGTGTGTGTGTGTGTGTGTGTGTGTGTGTGCTGTGTATAGTGTGTGTAGTGTAGTGTGTGTAGTGTAGTGTGTGTAGTGTAGTGTGTGTAGTGTAGTGTGTGTAGTGTAGTGTGTGTGTAGTGTGTGTAGTGTAGTGTGTGTGTAGTGTAGTGTGTGTGTAGTGTAGTGTGTGTGTAGTGTGTAGTGTGTAGTGTGTGTGTGTGTGTGTGTGTGTGTGTGTGTGTGTGTGTGAAGTGTGTATGTGCTGTGTGTGTGTGTGTGTGTGTGTGTGTGTGTGTGTGTGTGTGTGTGTGTGTGTGTGTGTGTGTGTGTGTGTGTTGTGTATAGTGTGTGTGTGCTGTGTGTGCTGTGTATAGTGTGTGTGTGCTGTGTGTATAGTGTGTGTAGTGTAGTGTGTGTAGTGTAGTGTGTGTAGTGTAGTGTGTGTAGTGTAGTGTGTGTGTAGTGTGTGTAGTGTAGTGTGTGTGTAGTGTGTAGTGTGTAGTGTGTAGTGTGTAGTGTGTAGTGTGTAGTGTGTAGTGTGTAGTGTGTGTGTGTGTGTGTGTGTGTGTGTGTGTGTGTGTGTGTGTGTGTGTGTGTGTGTATAGAGCTGGTTGGGCGCTCTCCTCTGATACTGTAGTTGTGAGGACAACAGAGTCATCGTGGCTATGAACCCCAAAGGGTATGAACTATACTAAACTAAGCTGCTCCGCACCATTCATATCAAAGAGAATTGTGGGAACTGTAGTGGAGGCGTGGCCTCTCACTGATCCTCTCTACTTATACCCACACTTCTTCGCTCCCTTCATATCACAGATAATTGTGGGAAGTGTAGAGGAGGCGTGGACTCCCACTGATCCTCTCTACTTATATATCCACACTGCTCTGCACCCTTCATATCACAGAGAATTGTGGGAACTGTAGTGGAGGCGTGGCCTCTCACTGATCATCTCTACTTATATCCACACTGCTCTGCTCCCTTCATATCACAAAGAATTGTGGGAACTTTAGAGGAGGCGTGGCCTCTCACCGATCCCACAGCAGAAAACAAAGCAAGCGCTCACCAACATGGGCCGCATCTGAATGACTCATCACCTCATATGCACCGCTTAAATAGCTCAAATACACACTCAGCAATCAGACAGATGCAAAACATATGCAAAACTAAATACTTACCATGCAAAACAGGATAGCACAATGGGTGCTGCTAGCCTGGTAGTTACAGAACTGTGGAAACAAAATATAGGTAAAAGGCTGCGCATCCCTGACCCAATACTGTACAATTGAATGGTTAATCGCTGTGGCACACACCGCCCCCCCCTGGACTAAAATGTACGCCCGCATCCAAACAATGCAATACTGGTCTATGGAGAAATTTTAGCTTCCATCATAGTTTTGCATGCAAAAATATAGATATACTGGACATCTGCACCAGCGTTGAGGTAAATCTCCAGAGCAGATGTCCTAACACTAAACTGACCTAAGTTAAAAGCAAATGTCTTTGCCCTGGCAGCAGCTACGCTAAAATGTGTACCTCAACGCTGGTGCAGATGTCCAGTATATCTATATTTTTGCATGCAAAACTATGATGGAAGCTAAAATTTCTCCATAGACCAGTATTGCATTGTTTGGATGCAGGCGTACATTTTAGTCCAGGGGGGGCGGTGTGCGCCACAGCGATTAACCATTCAATTGTACAGTATTGGGTCAGGGATGCGCAGCCTTTTATCTATATTTTGCTCTCACCGATCCGCTCTACTTATATCCACACTGCTCCGCTCCCTTCATATCACAGAGAATTGTGGGAACTGTAGAGGAGGCGTGGCCTCTCACGGATCCTCTCTACTTATATCCACACTGCTTCGCTCCCTTCATATCACAGAGAATTGTGGGAAGTGTAGTGGAGGCGTGGCCTCCCACTCATCCTCTCTACTTATATCCACACTGCTCCGCTCCCTTCATATCACAGAGAATTGTGGGCACTGTAGTGGAGGCGTGGCCTCTCACTGATCCTCTCTACTTATATCCACACTGCTCCGCTCCCTTCATATCACAGAGAATTGTGGGAAGTGTAGTGGAGGCGTGGCCTCCCACTCATCCTCTCTACTTATATCCACACTGCTCCGCTCCCTTCATATCACAGATAATTGTGGGAAGTGTAGAGGAGGCGTGGCCTCTCACTGATCCTCTCTACTTATATCCACACTGCTTCGCTCCCTTCATATCACAGAGAATTGTGGGAAGTGTAGTGAAGGCGTGGCCTCTCACCGATCCGCTCTACGTATATCCACACTGCTCCGCTCCCTTCATATCACAGAGAATTGTGGGAACTGTAGTGGAGGCGTGGCCTCCCACTGATCATCTCTACTTATATCCACACTGCTCTGCACCCTTCATATCACAGAGAATTGTGGGAAGTGTAGTGAAGGCGTGGCCTCTCACCGATCCGCTCTACTTATATCCACACTGCTCCGCTCCCTTCATATCACAGAGAATTGTGGGAAGTGTAGTGAAGGCGTGGCCTCTCACCGATCCGCTCTACTTATATCCACACTGCTCCGCTCCCTTCATAGGCTATACCATTGATACTTCTCATTAGACTCAATTGATTATTGACAATATAGGACATATGTACCAGGTCTGGCTGTTTGTTTTTAATTGGTTTTAAATTCATTAGTTGGCATTAATAAAGATCTGCTCCCTTCTTATCACAGAGAATTGTGGGAACTGTAGAGGAGGCGTGGCCTCTCACTGATCCGCTCTACTTATATCCACACTGCTCCGCTCCCTTCATATCACAGAGAATTGTGGGAACTGTAGAGGAGGCGTGGCCTCCCACTGATCATCTCTACTTATATCCACACTGCTCCGCTCCCTTCATATCACAGAGAATTGTGGGAACTGTAGTGGAGGCGTGGCCTCTCACTGATCATCTCTACTTATATCCACACTGCTTCGCTCCCTTCATATAACAGAGAATTGTGGGAAGTGTAGTGAAGGCGTGGCCTCTCACCGATCCGCTCTACTTATATCCACACTGCTCCGCTCCCTTCATATCACAGAGAATTGTGGGACCTGTAGGAGGCGTGGCCTCTCACCGATCCGCACTACTTATACCCACACTGCTTCGCTCCCTTCAAATCACAGAGAACTGTGGGAACTGTAGAGGAGGCGTGGCCTCTCACTGATGCTCTCTACTTATACCCACACTGCTTCGCTCCCTTCATATCACAGAGAATTGTGGGAACTGTAGTGGAGGCGTGGCCTCTCACCGATCCGCTCTACTTATATCCAGGGCTGTGGAGTCGGTCCAAAAATCCACCGACTCCGACTCCGACTACTCAGTTTAGGATTCCACCGACTCCGACTCCGACTCTTCGACTCCGACTCCTCTAATTTGCATATTACAATTTTGTTGATTAAAAGTATGTAACATGAAATTCGTCTCTTAACTGCCAACGCTTAGGAATTTTACAAGACAACTGAAGTGAGGATATGTAGACTACTATATTTATTCCCTTTAGACTAAAACTAGTCCTTGGTAAGAGTACTTGTAAAAGGTACAAACCGGAACAAAGAACATCTATCAGGCCCTAGGCAATGTAAGTGTGGGTACATGTAAGAATGATGTGCAGGTACTCTGCAGGGGAATGAGGAGATTGTAAACAGGCAACACCTCTGTGTTCAATGTGCACAGCATTCTCAGTGGATTCCCTGCAGCTCTGTGGGGAGTGCATATGTAGAGTATAGTAGTACTGTGTAACAAAGTAAACCTGAGACAGATGAAATTAAAGTTTTATACATACCTGGGGCTTCCTCCAGCCACCTTCAGGATAATCAGTCCCTCGTTGTCCTCCTCCACCACCTGGATCTTCTGCTATGAGTCCAGGTACTTGAGCCAGTCGGGTGTAGTGCGCAAGCACACACTCCGCCGCCAGGAGCATACTACACCTGTGCAGCACTATTGCGCAGGTGCAGAATGTTCCTGGCTGTGGGAGCGGCATGCGGCCGGACAGCGCTGACTGGCTGAATTACCAGGACACATAGCAGAAGATCCGGGTGGTGGAGGACAGCGAGGGACTGATTAGCCTGAAGGGGGCTGGAGGAAGCCCCAGGTATGTATAAAACTTTACTTTTCATCCGTCTCAGTTACCCTTTAATTTGTAGTCACCAAACCAAATTTTAACAACATATCAAATTATTTGATTTCATCAGCAAAGGGAGTGCATACATTTGCATAAATCAGCATCAGTGCAGAATTATTTCCATCTCATTGACCATCTCTATTAGTGACACAGCTACACATCAGGCTTTATTCTTACAGCATAGATGTTATTTAGTATATATGTTACGGCCAGAACCCGAAGTCTGGCCACTTCGGGTTCTGGCCGGTCAAATCTAGAAGTGGCCGGCTGATGCGGCCAATATTAGAAATAAACGTTTCTTCCGGACTTTGGCCGGCCAGAACGCGTTCTGGCTAAGTGTGGCCGGCCAAGTCCCGATCTGCCGCTCACCTCTCCCTCCCCTGATGCCGCTAGTCACTGCCAGACCTCACATCAGGACGACCCGGACCGGAGAGGTAAAGAGAGGCAGAGCAGCGCCGCACACGCGACCCGCAAAGACGCTTACACTTCCATGCAGAGGTGACGTCATTGCTCACTTCCGCATGTGAAGTGTATGGGTCAGGGCGGGTAGTGTGCGCGCTGCTCAGCTCCTCTCCGCCGCTCTGATCTGGGGTCTGGAAATAGCGCAGGCTGCCCCCCCCCCAGTCATGCAAAGCAGCCAGAAAAGCCCCCACAGCCATGCAAAACTACCCCAGCAAGGCACAGTGCCCAGCAAAGCGCCCAGCATTTACCCCCCAGCCATGCAAAACGGCCAGCAAATCCCCCCCCCCAGCCATGCAAAACGGCCAGCAAATCCCCCCCCCCAGCCATGCAAAACGGCCAGCAAATCCCCCCCCCAGCCATGCAAAACGGCCAGCAAATCCCCCCCCCCCCCAGCCATGCAAAACGGCCAGCAAATCCAAAGTGTCATGCAAAAACCCAGCAAATTCCCCCCCCCCCCTCAGCCATACAGAAAAGCCCCCACAGCCATGCAAAACTACCCCAGCAAGGCACAGTGCCCAGCAAAGCGCCCAGCATTTACCCCCCAGCAAATCCCCCCCCCCCAGCCATGCAAAACGGCCAGCAAATCCAAAGTGTCATGCAAAAATCCAGCAAATCCCCCCCCCCCCCCCCCTCAGCCATACAAAGCGCCCAGCAAATCCCTCCCCCCAGCCATGCAAAGCAGCCAGAAAGGCCCCCACCCCCCACAGCCATGCAAAACTACCCCAGCAATGCACAGTGCCCAGAAAAGCCCCCCCCCCCCCCTGGCTATGCAAAGGGCCCAGCATATCAAACCCCAGCCATGCAAAAACCCAGCAAGTCCCCTCCCCCCCCCCACAGCCATGCAAAGCGCCCAGCAAATCCCTCCCCCCAGCCATGCAAAGCGCCCAGCAAAGGCCCCCCCTCCCCTCAGCAAAGCTTCCCCCCCCCCCTCCAGCCACGTATAGCACCCACCTGACTGCCACAACAAAGCAGCTAATTTAAAAGCACATGATGTTAACAATATGCCTGCTCCCAAGAAAGCAGGATGTAGACACACTGCAGATTTATTGCAGGATTTGTATCAGTTGTAACTAACAAATAGTTCCAAGTGCCATTCATGTTTCTGGACTTTGGCCGACTGACTTTGGCCGGTTCTAGAACTGGCCGGCCAATGTCAGAAATTCCCAGCATTTTGGACTTTGGCCGACGTCAAATCGGCCAGTTCTAGAAACGGCCGGCCAATTCTAGAATTGGCCGATTTCTGGTTTTGGCCGTAACATATATAAGAGATTCCTGTGTACACATCATATATACAGTCACAATCAGATATGTATATCTGACCTTAAAAATACGGGGACTGCTTTATTGAAGCAGCACAAGTAACTAATTTTGATTGGTTTATTTCATTTTTGTGGACTAAGCACAGCTATTACTGTATATATACTGTATATATACATTATTTTTAATGACTATTATCTGAGAAATAGAACATTTTATCATATTTTCTATTTTAATTACAGTTACAAATTCATTAGGAGTCGGAGTCGGTGCATTTTTTCCCGACTCCGACTCCAGGCACCCAAAATTGTCCGACTCCACGACTCCGACTCCACAGCCCTGCTTATATCCACACTGCTTCGCTCCCTTCATATCACAGATAATTGTGGGAACTGTAGTGAAGGCGTGGCCTCTCACCGATCCGCTCTACGTATATCCACACTGCTTCGCTCCCTTCAAATCACAGAGAATTGTGGGTACTGTAGAGGAGGTGTGGCCTCTCACTAATCCTCTCTACTTATATCCACACTGCTCCGCTCCCTTCATATCACAGAGAATTGTGGGAAGTGTAGTGAAGGCGTGGCCTCTCACTGATCCTCTCTACTTATATCCACACTGCTCTGCTCCCTTCTTTAAACTCAAGGAAAACGAGCAAGCAAAGTTATCATTATGCAGTTTCAATAACCTATATAGGTATCAATAGTAGGGGGAAGAGGTCGTCGACCTCAAAACTAACATCCAAACAAAAAAGAGAAAAAGCACCCCCTCCTTTATAATCTAGTAGTGTCAGGCATTCAAACAGGTATAACTCAAAACACCAGGAATCATGAGAAAATCTTTATTAATGCCAACTAATGAATTTAAAACCAATTAAAAACAAACAGCCAGACCTGGTACATATGTCCTATATTGTCAATAATCAATTGAGTCTAATGAGAAGTATCAATGGTATAGCTCCTTCTGGTTGCTCCTGTGATAAATGTAACAGAGTCCTATTGATTTATAAAAATTAGTAGTAAGGACTACTGTTTCACAGCTGGCTATCCCAGGAGGAACTAACAAACATATGTATAACTACTGCTTTCACATCCCTCCTGCTGAGGAATAAGGTGCTAGTGCTTGTAAAGGCTGAGTAAAAATTTGAGAACTCCCTAATAGAATAAAGTGACAACTGTGCATGAACCACTAATCAATTGAATAAATGTAAAAGATACTGCAAAAGACACTACATCATGTGTATATAAACGTACAAACTACAACAATAAACTCTAGCAGGTAAAAAACAAGAGCTGAAATAAAGTGAATATTAGTGCAGGAAGATGGCCAAAATGGCCAGTAGAGGTAGACCTAAGGTGCAGGAATGAGCAGGGAGGAGGATCGCAGGAGATCAAAAGACTCACCAAGTAGATAAGGTAGTAAGACCAGGAAAGGCTGTACAGCGCTGCCCGCGCTGTCCCACTAGTTCCGCCGAAGCTGCCAAGGGACAATCTGGTAAGGAAGCTGGCGCAGTTTAAATAACCCCCCTGGACGCGGCCGCGTCATCAGCTTGACCCCACGCGCTGTCATAAACGTCAGCGCGTAAGGTCAGCCAAGCGTTTATGACAGCGTGGGGGTCAAGCTGATGACGCGGCCGCGTCCAGGGGGGTTATTTAAACTGCGCCAGCTTCCTTACCAGATTGTCCCTTGGCAGCTTCGGCGGAACTAGTGGGACAGCGCGGGCAGCGCTGTACAGCCTTTCCTGGTCTTACTACCTTATCTACTTGGTGAGTCTTTTGATCTCCTGCGATCCTCCTCCCTGCTCATTCCTGCACCTTAGGTCTACCTCTACTGGCCATTTTGGCCATCTTCCTGCACTAATATTCACTTTATTTCAGCTCTTGTTTTTTACCTGCTAGAGTTTATTGTTGTAGTTTGTACGTTTATATACACATGATGTAGTGTCTTTTGCAGTATCTTTTACATTTATTCAATTGATTAGTGGTTCATGCACAGTTGTCACTTTATTCTATTAGGGAGTTCTCAAATTTTTACTCAGCCTTTACAAGCACTAGCACCTTATTCCTCAGCAGGAGGGATGTGAAAGCAGTAGTTATACATATGTTTGTTAGTTCCTCCTGGGATAGCCAGCTGTGAAACAGTAGTCCTTACTACTAATTTTTATAAATCAATAGGACTCTGTTACATTTATCACAGGAGCAACCAGAAGGAGCTATACCATTGATACTTCTCATTAGACTCAATTGATTATTGACAATATAGGACATATGTACCAGGTCTGGCTGTTTGTTTTTAATTGGTTTTAAATTCATTAGTTGGCATTAATAAAGATCTGCTCCCTTCTTATCACAGAGAATTGTGGGAACTGTAGAGGAGGCGTGGCCTCTCACTGATCCGCTCTACTTATATCCACACTGCTCCGCTCCCTTCATATCACAGAGAATTGTGGGAACTGTAGAGGAGGCGTGGCCTCCCACTGATCATCTCTACTTATATCCACACTGCTCTGCACCCTTCATATCACAGAGAATTGTGGGAAGTGTAGTGAAGGCGTGGCCTCTCACCGATCCGCTCTACTTATACCCACACTTCTTCGCTCCCTTCATATCACAGATAATTGTGGGAACTGTAGTGGAGGCGTGGCCTCTCACTGATCCTCTCTACTTATATCCACACTGCTCCGCTCCCTTCATATCACAGAGAATTGTGGGAACTGTAGAGGAGGCGTGGCCTCTCACTGATCCTCTCTACGTATATCCACACTGCTCCGCTCCCTTCATATCACAGAGAATTGTGGGAACTGTAGTGGAGGCGTGGCCTCTCACTAATCCTCTCTACTTATATCCACACTGCTTCGCTCCCTTCATATCACAGATAATTGTGGGAACTGTAGTGAAGGCGTGGCCTCTCACCGATCCGCTCTACTTATATCCACACTGCTTCGCTCCCTTCATATCACAGAGAATTGTGGGTACTGTAGAGGAGGTGTGGCCTCTCACTGATCCTCTCTACTTATATCCACACTGCTCCGCTCCCTTCATATCACAGATAATTGTGGGAACTGTAGAGGAGGCGTGGCCTCTCACGGATCCTCTCTACTTATATCCACACTGCTCCGCTCCCTTCATATCACAGAGAATTGTGGGAACTGTAGTGGAGGCGTGGCCAGGCACAGAAGATGAAACATAAAATCCTCCATGTGATCCTGAGAGGTGGAGGCGTAACATGGTACCAAGAAGGGGTTGAGTATTGGTAATAAGATAATGGGTCTATGTGAGAAGGTTAGGGCACTGGCTGGAAACAGAATACTGACACAATCTCTGAAAGACAGAAGCAGAAAGATTGGGGGGGGGATATGGAATATCAGCATAATTTCTCTCACCGGTACATATTCACAAAGTTCTTCCCCATAGACAGAGCCCCGGTGTGCAGGTCCATGATGGATGCCTAGAGGACAACAGAGACAGGAAATGGCTTAGCACATGGCATTTTGGGTAGGAGCATTTTTTACCATCTGCACATCACACATTCTCATTCAGGCACTTGTGAAAACAATACTTATCATTCCTATTTGCATGCACTTTAATGCAAATTGAAGGCAGCCTGGAACCAGGACAGTCAAAATGAGTGATATATATATATATATATATATATACACACATTATATATATATATATATATATATATATATATATATATATATATATATATATATATAAATATATATATATATAAAAGTTAGAAGACGGTGCTGGAAGCTTGTGGCAAACATGTATCAGGTGATCCCTGAAGTGTCAGACACTGGGAACTTTGCTGTATTTCATTTGGTGAAAAAATGGCCTTGGAAATGTCATTAATGCTACTCCTGGTTAATAGTCTGCTTTGAGCCCAAAGAGTTAGTTATGTATTTTAACAGTGACAAGCAAGAAAATAGAATTTGGGGTGTTTTAGGGTTAAGGCCTATGTCACGTGAAATCTTTTTAGTGACATACTAAATCAAAAGAAATAAAATTGTTATTTTCAGATACTCTGTACTAAAACAAAACACTTGTAAAAAAAAAACAACAACTGACAGAATTGAAAAGAGAACGCATAATTTGCTACTTTAGGCACTCAGCTTTTTAAATATGTATGCCATGTGGGTGTATTATTGTTATTTTTGCAAATAAGTGCTTGTAATTAAGGAGTACAATATAGTACAATGAGAAAAAGGATATATATTGTGGCCATACATTTCACTAGGAACATAATTTAAATGTTGGGATAGACAGGACAAATAGGGAAATAAAACCTGTGGGTTGTATATATGGTAGCATTGTGCATTTACCGTATATACTCGCAAGCAAGCCGAATTTTTGACCCACCAAAAGTGGGCCAAAAGTTGGGGGGTCGGCTTCGTGCGAGTCACGTTGGTCGGTGGTCGTAGAATCACTCACGTCCCCAGCCTGTCAGCTCCTGTCACCGAAACAGGAAGTGGCTGCCGGCGGGGCCAGGAGGATCGGAGGGAGACGGCGAGGGTACCGGACAGCTGCAGGGGGCTATTGGAAGCCCTAGGTGAGTAAAACTCATTTTTTGTTTGACTTAAGTGTCCCTTTAAGGATTTAGATGCTCGCCTGCCATTAAAGTCTATGGGGACCGCTGTGGCCGTTTCATTAGCAAACATTGGAGAACAGTCCACAAACGTTTATTCGCAATGTTTGTCCATCACTAATTTATGATATTCACAGCTGGGTGAAGGAAACACTGAGGCCGGGATCACACATAGCAGTAACGCTAGAATTGCATGAAATACTGCGTTTTATGCAGCACTCTTAGTCAATGGGACGCAGAAAAAGATGCGGAGAACGGCAATTTACAGTATGCGTTTCGCGAACGCAGATTTTGCTGCATATTATACAGGATAGCTGTCAAAACGCACATAATGAAAGTCAATGGAAAAAAAGCAATGTATTGTGTTTTGTATGTGCTTTTGATTTTTTTTTTAATGCTTTTTTTAATAAAGATTTCTGATGCTTTTCCGCTTCCTGTTGTCCTGTGATTTGCATAAATGTAAATATAAAAACGCTTTACATATGCGAACAGCAAACGCATGAAAACGCACGCAAAACGCATCTGCGTTTAAAAACCGCAAACGCACCAAAAATGCATGACAAAATCGCAAACGCACCGTCATAAAACGTTCCTTTTTCACGCTATGTCATATGTGGACCCAGCCAAATGGCCGGATTTCTGCCACTAGCTGTTTTTTTTTTTTTTTTCATTTAGTTAGTTACTTTTTTTGTGATCTTTGAAATCACAAATTAGCATTTTCCGTCTACCTCCTTTGTAAAATATTGTCCGCTTATTAAGTTCGCCTCTGAAACCCTCCGCAGTGGAAAAAGCAATTTGAATTATTTCACTGAACCCCGGCGCTGTCAGCTCCGATTAAACAAAATAGGAGTTTGGAGTCCAAGGCACTGATTGAAACAAAACAGCAATCACGGAGCTGCTGCTGCGGAGACGCTTACGTGAATGGAAAACGCCAGCGGAGGGGACTGGCAGCGAGATGCAGCGGCGCTGACAACTGGAAAAAGGCCCAAAGTCGTCGGAGCTCAGCCTGACAGCATTTCCATTCGCTAATCGGGAGAGAAGAGCTGGAAAATGAAGGCAGGGAAATTCACAGCTGCTTAAACCCTTGTGTGTGTGGCAGAGAGCCAGCCGCAGTCATGAACCTCGGCTGGAGGGGGCAGCAGCGAGCGCGGCCAGCCAGAAAAACACACACAGCCTGACGTGCCGATAACTGGCCAGAAACAGAAGCGGATAACAAGGATTTGGGAAGGAGAGTTGTCATGTGACCCCAGTGCGATTTCATGACTGCATCCCTCCCAGCACTGCGACATCAACAAGAACCAATTTAATAGTAAATTCGCATTATTGCACTTTAACCTCCTTAGCGGTATGCCTGACACTGTGTCGGGCATACCGCTCTGGGGCCCCAGGAGTCCCCTATAATAAAATTTTTGTTCCAAATCACTTGAAACCCTCTAGCTAGCACTAGGCCCCCCGATCACCCGTTTATACGTTACCCCCCCAGGATCCAGCGATCGCGCAGCCTCCCGGCGCAGCTCTGGTCTCTCCATGGGGAGGATTGGGTTTCCGCATGACATCATCTGCGATCCTCCCCATAGCAAAGACCAGACCTGTCCGGGGAGGCTGCGCTGATCGCTTGATCCAGGCGGGGTAACGTATAAACGGGGGAGCGGCGGCGATCAGAGGGTGCCGGGCAATTGTACTAGCTAGCCTAGTGCTAGCTAGAGGGTTTTTGTCCGGGAGATCTCTGGGAGGGGGGGGGGGATGGGGGCTGGCGGGCAAAAGATTGCACAACCTCCTGAGCAGCGTAACGTTCAGAAGGTTGAAAGCAATTATAGTACAAGACCGATTTTGCTTCTAAAACGGGGTAGGATTCTAAACAAATTCTTTTATCTACATGGAGCAAACGGCATGGAAGCAGGACCTGTAACTGAAGGGGTAACCTGTGTCTGTGCCTAAGGATGCAAGTTTCTTTCCATGTCTCCACAGCCACTTCCTGCACTACTGCTGCCCTGCTAACGCTCCAACTCCACCTTCATATGTCTCCCCAGCCACTCTCTGCTCTGCTACTGCTTCCCTGCTCCACTCTGCTCCTGCTAACACTCCAACTCCACCTTCATATGTCTCCCCAGCCACTCCCATCTCTGCTACTGCTTCCCTGCTCCACTCTGCACCTGCTAACTCTCCAACTCCACCTTCATATGTCTCCCAGCCACTCCCTGCTCTGCTACTGCTTCCCTGCTCCACTCTGCTCCTGCTAACACTCCAACTCCACCTCCATATGCCTCCCCAGCCACTCCCTGCTCTGCTACTGCTGCCCTGCTCCACTCTGCTCCTGCTAACACTACAACTCCACCTCCATATGTCTCCCCAGCCACTTCCTGCTCTGCTACTGCTTCCCTGCTCCACTCTGCTCCTGCTAACACCCCAACTCCACCTTCATATGTCTCCCAGCCACTCCCTGCTCTGTTACTGCTTCCCTGCTCCACTCTGCTCCTGCTAACACCCCAACTCCATCTTAATATGTCTCCACAGCCACTCCCTGCTTTGCTACTGCTTCCCTGCTCCACTCTGCTCCTGCTTTAAAGGGAACCTTAACTGAGAGAAATGTGGAGGTTTCCTTTTAAACAATACCAGTTGCCCAGCAGTCCTGCTAATCTCTTTGCCTGCAATAGTGGATGAATCACACACCTGAAACAAGCATGCAGCTAATCCAGTCGGATTTCAGTCAGAGCACCTGATCTGCATGCTTGTTCAGGGGCTGTGGCTGAAAGTATTAGAGACACAGGATCAGCAGGCGATTCAGGCAACTGGTATTATTTTAAAAGGAAAAATTCATATCCTTCTCAGTTTATGTGCCCTTTAAAGGGCAACTGAAGTGAGAGGTATATGGAGGCTGCCATATATACAGTGGAGGAAATAATTATTTGACCCCCTCACTGATTTTGTAAGTTTGTCCAATGACAAAGAAATGAAAAGTCTCAGAACAGTATCATTTCAATGGTAGGTTTATTTTAACAGTGGCAGATAGCACATCAAAAGGAAAATCGAAAAAAATAACCTTAAATAAAAGATAGCAACTGATTTGCATTTCATTGAGTGAAATAAGTTTTTGAACCCTCTAACAATAAAAGACTTAATACTTAGTGGAAAAACCCTTGTTTGCAAGCACAGAGGTCAAACGTTTCTTGTAATTGATGACCAAGTTTGCACACATTTTAGGAGGAATGTTGGTCCACTCTTCTTTGCAGATCATCTCTAAATCCCTAATGTTTCGAGGCTGTCTCTGTGCAACTCTGAGCTTGAGCTCCCTCCATAGGTTTTCTATTGGATTAAGGTCCGGAGACTGACTAGGCCACTCCATGACCTTAATGTGCTTCTTCTTGAGCCACTCCTTTGTTGCCTTTGCTGTATGTTTTGGGTCATTGTCGTGCTGGAACACCCATCCACGACCCATTTTCAGTTTCCTGGCAGAGGGAAGGAGGTTGTCGTTCAGGATTTCACGATACATGGCTCCGTCCATTTTCCCGTTAATGCGATTAAGTTGTCCTGTGCCCTTAGCAGAAAAACACCCCCAAAGCAAAATGTTTCCACCCCCATGCTTGACGGTGGGTACGGTGTTTTGGGGGTCATAGGCAGCATTTTTCTTCCTCCAAACACAGCGAGTTGAGTTAATGCCAAAGAGCTCTATTTTGGTCTCATCAGACCACAGCACCTTCTCCCAGTCACTCACAGAATCATTCAGGTGTTCATTGGCAAACTACAGACGGGCCTGCACATGTGCCTTCTTGAGCAGGGGGACCTTGCGAGCCCTGCAGGATTTTAATCCATTGCGGTGTAATGTGTTTCCAATAGTTTTCTTGGTGACTGTGGTCCCTGCTAATTTGAGGTCATTTACTAACTCCTCCCGTGTAGTTCTAGGATGCTTTTTCACCTTTCTCAGAACCATTGACACCCCACGAGGTGAGATCTTGCGTGGAGCCCCAGAGCGAGGTCGATTGATGGTCATTTTGTGCTCCTTGCATTTTCGACCAATCACACCAACAGTTGTCACCTTCTCTCCCAGCTTCTTGCTAATGGTTTTGTAGCCCATTCCAGCCTTGTGCAGGTCTACAATTTTTTCTCTGACATCCTTGGACAGCTCTTTGGTCTTTCCCGTGTTGGAGAGTTTGGAGTCTGCTTGATTGATTGATTCTGTGGACAGGTGTCTTTTATACAGGTGACTAGTTAAGACAGGTGTCCTTAATGAGGGTGACTAATTGAGTAGAAGTGTCTAGCCACTCTGAGGGAGCCAGAACTCTTAATGGTTGGTAGGGGTTCAAAAACTTATTTCACTCAATGAAATGCAAATCAGTTGCTATCTTTTATTTAAGGTTATTTTTTCGATTTTCCTTTTGATGTGCTATCTGCCACTGTTAAACTAAACCTACCATTGAAATGATACTGTTCTGAGACTTTTCATTTCTTTGTCATTGGACAAACTTACAAAATCAGTGAGGGGTCAAATAATTATTTCCTCCACTGTATTTCCTTTTAAGCAACACCAGCTACCTGGCTATCCTGATGAGCCTCTGCATCTAATACTTTCAGCCATAGCCCCTGAACAAGCATTCAACAGATCAGGAGTTTCTGACATTATTGCCAGACCTGCGAAGATTAGCTGCATGCTTGTTACTGGTGTGATTCAGACACTACTGCAGCCAAATAGACCAGCAGCTGTCAGGCAACTGGTATTGCTTAACAGGAAATTAATATGGCAGCCTCTCTCTCACTTTAGTTCTGCTTTAAAGTAAACCTGAGATGGAGCGAAATGAAAAATGTATACATACCTGGGCCTTCCTCCAGCCCCCTTCAGCCTGATCGCTCCCTCACCGCCGTCTTCCGCTGCCTGCAGCCTCTGCAAATTGCCCTATAGAATCCTCTGGTCCTGGACACACTGAACGTTCCCGGCTACAGGAGCGTGACGGGGGGGCGGGCACAGCCGGACTGCGCTGGCACCAACTAGCCTCGACTGGACGACTTACCAGGGCTAGTTGCAGCAGTGCGAGGGAGCAATCAGGCTGGAGGAAGCCCCAGGTATGTATAACTTATTTCGCCCCATCTCAGGTACCCTTTAATGCAAATAGCGCTTTTCTGAAGTCTCTGCGTCTCTCCGCTTCCCATAATGTCTTCTGCTCCTCCGTGATGAAGAGTAATGCACACGTGCGCTGTAGACCTTTTCATATTCAATTTACCGCAAATGGGTATTTTAAGTGTAACGGCCCATAAAGCCGCTGCCGCAAAACTGCTTCAGGCCTGTTTGATGATTCCCCCCCTGCAGGTATCTCAGTAGGTTTTATAAACCCGCTCGTCGTAACGCCAAATAAAACCTCCGCTGAGCCTCAATCGCGCCTTTATTCCTGCGCTCTCTGCACAGATGAATCTCACGACTCCTGCACTCTCTGCCAGACAAACATCTTCCTGCCCAAGCATTAAATGTTATTCCTGTGCCAACGCTGAACGGCTGGCCGGCGGCCGCACAAACGTTATGATTGGCTGACAGCTTCCCAGAGGGGGCGCAGGGGTGAGCCGCTCAGATGGGGAGATGGGTGACAGGCAGCCGTGAAATCTGACATTAACAGATCTGTCCTCATCAACTGACGGGCAAAGCGAAGGGGAAGGAGGGGGTTTGATAGCGGTGATATTGCGGACAACCCCGTATTGGGGGGCTGGAGGGGTGCAGCATGAGGGGAAAGCCATGCTGCACTTCAACAGGGAGGGGGGACGGTCCCCCCTCCCCCTCATCTCGGGCTCTCCCCTCTGCGCTCCCCTCTAGCCTTGAATAGAGTGTATGCATGCGGCGGGGCAGCGGCAGATACACACCTTCCATGCGCTCTAGCGTGGATGTTCCTCTCTCTAGCCTCTGACGCGACTTCCTGTATCCTCTGACGCGACTTCCTGTATCCTCTGACGCGACTTCCTGTTTATACAGGAAGACGCGCCAGACACTAGAGGGAGAAACTTCCACGCTGGAGCGCACGGAAGGTATGTATCTGCCGCTGCCCCGCCGCCTGCATACACTCTATTCAAGGCTGGAGGGGAGCGCAGAGGGGAGAGCCCAAGATGAGGGGGAGGGGGGACCCCCCTTCCCACCGAAGTGCAGCATGACACAGCTAAGGGGTTAAATTACACTTGTGCTTAGTAACAGATAAGAGGGAATTACAGGCAGGCTTAACGCTCAAAATACATTGGATTTCTCTATGTTTACCTTCAGTCCTGTGCAAGAGTTCAGGTCCACTTTAAATAAATGCTTTAGTGAAAGGACAGATGTCTCATTACAGATTCCTGTAGCATCTGAGGTTTACTGATGACTCATACAAGCCTGCTCAGTATAACACTGCAAAGAATGGGCATGGAAATGCCAAGTGCATTATGCCAGAGCGGCCGGTCGCTGAAAGGTGAGCTGTAATCGGATGCTGCTGCCTTTTAACCACATGACGCATTATTCCTCGATATGATGGACCGCACTGTGATAAATAAACTGAGATTGCCAAGACTACGTGCCCCTGACCACCAGTACTGACACTTCCTGCATCTAACGGTGATTGCCAAGACTACGTGCGCCTGACCACCAGTACTGACACGTCCTGCATCTAACGGGTGATTGCCAAGACTATGTGCCCCTGACCGCCAGTACTGACACTTCCTGCATCTAACGGTGATTGCCAAGACTATGTGCGCCTGACCGCCAGTACTGACACTTCCTGCATCTAACGGGTGATTGCCAAGACTACGTGCGCCTGACCGCCAGTACTGACACTTCCTGCATCTAACGGGTGATTGCCAAGACTACGTGCGCCTGACCGCCAGTACTGACACTTCCTGCATCTAACGGGTGATTGCCAAGACTACGTGCGCCTGACCGCCAGTACTGACACTTCCTGCATCTAACGGGTGATTGCCAAGACTACGTGCGCCTGACCGCCAGTACTGACACTTCCTGCATCTAACGGGTGATTGCCAAGACTACGTGCGCCTGACCGCCAGTACTGACACTTCCTGCATCTAACGGGTGATTGCCAAGACTACGTGCGTCTGACCGCCAGTACTGACACTTCCTGCATCTAACGGGTGATTGCCAAGACTACGTGCGCCTGACCGCCAGTACTGACACTTCCTGCATCTAACAGGTGATTGCCAAGACTATGTGCGCCTGACCACCAGTACTGACACTTCCTGCATCTAACGGGTGATTGCCAAGACTACGTGCGCCTGACCGCCAGGACTGACACTTCCTGCATCTAACGGGTGATTGCCAAGACTATGTGCGCCTGACTGCCTGTACTGACACTTCCTGCATCTAACGGGTGATTGCCAAGACTACGTGCGCCTGACCCCCAGTACTGACACTTCCTGCATCTAACAGGTGATTGCCAAGACTACGTGCGCCTGACCGCCAGTACTGACACTTCCTGCATCTAACGGGTGATTGCCAAGACTACATGCCCCTGACCGCCACTACTGACACTTCCTGCATCTAACGGGTGATTGCCAAGACTACGTGCGCCTGACCGCCAGTACTGACACTTCCTGCATCTACCGGGTGATTGCCAAGACTATGTGCGCCTGACCACCAGTACTGACACTTCCTGCATCTAACAGGTGATTGCCAAGACTATGTGCGCCTGACCGCCAGTACTGACACTTCCTGCATCTGACAGGTGATTACCAAGACTATGTGCGCCTGACCGCCAGTACTGACACTTCCTGCATCTAACAGGTGATTGCCAAGACTATGTGCGCCTGACCACCAGTACTGACACTTCCTGCATCTAACAGGTGATTGCCAAGACTATGTGCGCCTGACCGCCAGTACTGACACTTCCTGCATCTAACAGGTGATTGCCAAGACTACGTGCGTCTGACCGCCAGTACTGACACTTCCTGCATCTAACGGGTGATTGCCAAGACTACGTGCGCCTGACCGCCAGTACTGACACTTGCTGCATCTAACGGGTGATTGCCAAGACTATGTGCCCCTGACCGCCAGTACTGACACTTCCTGCATCTAACGGTGATTGCCAAGACTATGTGCGCCTGACCGCCAGTACTGACACTTCCTGCATCTAACGGGTGATTGCCAAGACTACGTGCGCCTGACCGCCAGTACTGACACTTCCTGCATCTAACGGTGATTGCCAAGACTACGTGCGCCTGACCGCCAGTACTGACACTTGCTGCATCTAACGGGTGATTGCCAAGACTATGTGCCCCTGACCGCCAGTACTGACACTTCCTGCATCTAACGGTGATTGCCAAGACTACGTGCGCCTGACCGCCAGTACTGACACTTGCTGCATCTAACGGGTGATTGCCAAGACTATGTGCCCCTGACCGCCAGTACTGACACTTCCTGCATCTAACGGTGATTGCCAAGACTATGTGCGCCTGACCGCCAGTACTGACACTTCCTGCATCTAACGGGTGATTGCCAAGACTACGTGCGCCTGACCGCCAGTACTGACACTTCCTGCATCTAACGGGTGATTGCCAAGACTACGTGCGCCTGACCGCCAGTACTGACACTTCCTGCATCTAACGGGTGATTGCCAAGACTACGTGCGCCTGACCGCCAGTACTGACACTTCCTGCATCTAACGGGTGATTGCCAAGACTACGTGCGCCTGACCGCCAGTACTGACACTTCCTGCATCTAACGGGTGATTGCCAAGACTACGTGCGCCTGACCGCCAGTACTGACACTTCCTGCATCTAACGGGTGATTGCCAAGACTACGTGCGTCTGACCGCCAGTACTGACACTTCCTGCATCTAACGGGTGATTGCCAAGACTACGTGCGCCTGACCGCCAGTACTGACACTTCCTGCATCTAACAGGTGATTGCCAAGACTATGTGCGCCTGACCACCAGTACTGACACTTCCTGCATCTAACGGGTGATTGCCAAGACTACGTGCGCCTGACCGCCAGGACTGACACTTCCTGCATCTAACGGGTGATTGCCAAGACTATGTGCGCCTGACTGCCTGTACTGACACTTCCTGCATCTAACGGGTGATTGCCAAGACTACGTGCGCCTGACCCCCAGTACTGACACTTCCTGCATCTAACAGGTGATTGCCAAGACTACGTGCGCCTGACCGCCAGTACTGACACTTCCTGCATCTAACGGGTGATTGCCAAGACTACATGCCCCTGACCGCCACTACTGACACTTCCTGCATCTAACGGGTGATTGCCAAGACTACGTGCGCCTGACCGCCAGTACTGACACTTCCTGCATCTACCGGGTGATTGCCAAGACTATGTGCGCCTGACCACCAGTACTGACACTTCCTGCATCTAACAGGTGATTGCCAAGACTATGTGCGCCTGACCGCCAGTACTGACACTTCCTGCATCTGACAGGTGATTACCAAGACTATGTGCGCCTGACCGCCAGTACTGACACTTCCTGCATCTAACAGGTGATTGCCAAGACTATGTGCGCCTGACCACCAGTACTGACACTTCCTGCATCTAACAGGTGATTGCCAAGACTATGTGCGCCTGACCGCCAGTACTGACACTTCCTGCATCTAACAGGTGATTGCCAAGACTACGTGCGTCTGACCGCCAGTACTGACACTTCCTGCATCTAACGGGTGATTGCCAAGACTACGTGCGCCTGACCGCCAGTACTGACACTTCCTGCATCTACCGGGTGATTGCCAAGACTACGTGCGCCTGACCGCCAGTACTGACACTTCCTGCATCTACCGGGTGATTGCCAAGACTACGTGCGCCTGACCGCCAGTACTGACACTTCCTGCACCTAGCAGGTGATTGCCAAGACTACGTGCGCCTGACAACCACACTGACACTTCCTGCATCTAGCAGGTGATTGCCAAGACTACGTGCGCCTGACAACCACACTGACACTTCCTGCATCTAACAGGTGATTGCCAAGACTACGTGCGCCTGACCGCCAGTACTGACAATTCCTGCATCTAACGGGTGATTGCCAAGACTACGTGCGCCTGACTGCCAGTACTGACACTTCCTGCATCTAACGGGTGATTGCCAAGACTACGTGCGCCTGACCCCCAGTACTGACACTTCCTGCATCTAACGGGTGATTGCCAAGACTATGTGCGCCTGACCGCCAGTACTGACACTTCCTGCATCTAACAGGTGATTGCCAGGACTACGTGCGCCTGACCCCCAGTACTGACACTTCCTGCATCTAACAGGTGATTGCCAAGACTACATGCGCCTGACCCCCAGTACTGACACTTCCTGCATCTAACGGGTGATTGCCAAGACTACGTGCGCCTGACCCCCAGTACTGACACTTCCTGCATCTGACAGGTGATTGCCAAGACTATGTGCGCCTGACTGCCTGTACTGACACTTCCTGCATCTAACAGGTGATTGCCAAGACTACGTGCGCCTGACCCCCAGTACTGACACTTCCTGCATCTAACGGGTGATTGCCAAGACTACATGCGCCTGACCCCCAGTACTGACACTTCCTGCATCTAACGGGTGATTGCCAAGACTACGTGCGCCTGACCGCCAGTACTGACACTTCCTGCATCTAACAGGTGATTGCCAAGACTACGTGCGCCTGACCGCCAGTACTGACACTTCCTGCATCTAACGGGTGATTGCCAAGACTACGTGCGCCTGACCGCCAGTACTGACACTTCCTGCATCTAACGGGTGATTGCCAAGACTACGTGCGCCTGACCGCCAGTACTGACACTTCCTGCATCTAACGGGTGATTGCCAAGACTACGTGCGTCTGACCGCCAGTACTGACACTTCCTGCATCTAACGGGTGATTGCCAAGACTACGTGCGCCTGACCGCCAGTACTGACACTTCCTGCATCTAACAGGTGATTGCCAAGACTATGTGCGCCTGACCACCAGTACTGACACTTCCTGCATCTAACGGGTGATTGCCAAGACTACGTGCGCCTGACCGCCAGGACTGACACTTCCTGCATCTAACGGGTGATTGCCAAGACTATGTGCGCCTGACTGCCTGTACTGACACTTCCTGCATCTAACGGGTGATTGCCAAGACTACGTGCGCCTGACCCCCAGTACTGACACTTCCTGCATCTAACAGGTGATTGCCAAGACTACGTGCGCCTGACCGCCAGTACTGACACTTCCTGCATCTAACGGGTGATTGCCAAGACTACATGCCCCTGACCGCCACTACTGACACTTCCTGCATCTAACGGGTGATTGCCAAGACTACGTGCGCCTGACCGCCAGTACTGACACTTCCTGCATCTACCGGGTGATTGCCAAGACTATGTGCGCCTGACCACCAGTACTGACACTTCCTGCATCTAACAGGTGATTGCCAAGACTATGTGCGCCTGACCGCCAGTACTGACACTTCCTGCATCTGACAGGTGATTACCAAGACTATGTGCGCCTGACCGCCAGTACTGACACTTCCTGCATCTAACAGGTGATTGCCAAGACTATGTGCGCCTGACCACCAGTACTGACACTTCCTGCATCTAACAGGTGATTGCCAAGACTATGTGCGCCTGACCGCCAGTACTGACACTTCCTGCATCTAACAGGTGATTGCCAAGACTACGTGCGTCTGACCGCCAGTACTGACACTTCCTGCATCTAACGGGTGATTGCCAAGACTACGTGCGCCTGACCCCCAGTACTGACACTTCCTGCATCTACCGGGTGATTGCCAAGACTACGTGCGCCTGACCGCCAGTACTGACACTTCCTGCATCTACCGGGTGATTGCCAAGACTACGTGCGCCTGACCGCCAGTACTGACACTTCCTGCACCTAGCAGGTGATTGCCAAGACTACGTGCGCCTGACAACCACACTGACACTTCCTGCATCTAGCAGGTGATTGCCAAGACTACGTGCGCCTGACAACCACACTGACACTTCCTGCATCTAACAGGTGATTGCCAAGACTACGTGCGCCTGACCGCCAGTACTGACAATTCCTGCATCTAACGGGTGATTGCCAAGACTACGTGCGCCTGACTGCCAGTACTGACACTTCCTGCATCTAACGGGTGATTGCCAAGACTACGTGCGCCTGACCCCCAGTACTGACACTTCCTGCATCTAACGGGTGATTGCCAAGACTATGTGCGCCTGACCGCCAGTACTGACACTTCCTGCATCTAACAGGTGATTGCCAAGACTACGTGCGCCTGACCCCCAGTACTGACACTTCCTGCATCTAACAGGTGATTGCCAAGACTACATGCGCCTGACCCCCAGTACTGACACTTCCTGCATCTAACGGGTGATTGCCAAGACTACGTGCGCCTGACCCCCAGTACTGACACTTCCTGCATCTGACAGGTGATTGCCAAGACTATGTGCGCCTGACTGCCTGTACTGACACTTCCTGCATCTAACAGGTGATTGCCAAGACTACGTGCGCCTGACCCCCAGTACTGACACTTCCTGCATCTAACGGGTGATTGCCAAGACTACATGCGCCTGACCCCCAGTACTGACACTTCCTGCATCTAACGGGTGATTGCCAAGACTACGTGCGCCTGACCGCCAGTACTGACACTTCCTGCATCTAACAGGTGATTGCCAAGACTACGTGCGCCTGACCGCCAGTACTGACACTTCCTGCATCTAACGGGTGATTGCCAAGACTACGTGCGCCTGACCGCCAGTACTGACACTTCCTGCATCTAACGGGTGATTGCCAAGACTACGTGCGCCTGACCGCCAGTACTGACACTTCCTGCATCTAACGGGTGATTGCCAAGACTACGTGCGTCTGACCGCCAGTACTGACACTTCCTGCATCTAACGGGTGATTGCCAAGACTACGTGCGCCTGACCGCCAGTACTGACACTTCCTGTATCTAACAGGTGATTGCCAAGACTATGTGCGCCTGACCACCAGTACTGACACTTCCTGCATCTAACGGGTGATTGCCAAGACTACGTGCGCCTGACCGCCAGTACTGACACTTCCTGCATCTGACAGGTGATTACCAAGACTATGTGCGCCTGACCGCCAGTACTGACACTTCCTGCATCTAACAGGTGATTGCCAAGACTATGTGCGCCTGACCACCAGTACTGACACTTCCTGCATCTAACAGGTGATTGCCAAGACTATGTGCGCCTGACCGCCAGTACTGACACTTCCTGCATCTAACAGGTGATTGCCAAGACTACGTGCGTCTGACCGCCAGTACTGACACTTCCTGCATCTAACGGGTGATTGCCAAGACTACGTGCGCCTGACCGCCAGTACTGACACTTCCTGCATCTACCGGGTGATTGCCAAGACTACGTGCGCCTGACCGCCAGTACTGACACTTCCTGCATCTACCGGGTGATTGCCAAGACTACGTGCGCCTGACCGCCAGTACTGACACTTCCTGCACCTAGCAGGTGATTGCCAAGACTACGTGCGCCTGACAACCACACTGACACTTCCTGCATCTAGCAGGTGATTGCCAAGACTACGTGCGCCTGACAACCACACTGACACTTCCTGCATCTAACAGGTGATTGCCAAGACTACGTGCGCCTGACCGCCAGTACTGACAATTCCTGCATCTAACGGGTGATTGCCAAGACTACGTGCGCCTGACTGCCAGTACTGACACTTCCTGCATCTAACGGGTGATTGCCAAGACTACGTGCGCCTGACCCCCAGTACTGACACTTCCTGCATCTAACGGGTGATTGCCAAGACTATGTGCGCCTGACCGCCAGTACTGACACTTCCTGCATCTAACAGGTGATTGCCAGGACTACGTGCGCCTGACCCCCAGTACTGACACTTCCTGCATCTAACAGGTGATTGCCAAGACTACATGCGCCTGACCCCCAGTACTGACACTTCCTGCATCTAACGGGTGATTGCCAAGACTACGTGCGCCTGACCCCCAGTACTGACACTTCCTGCATCTGACAGGTGATTGCCAAGACTATGTGCGCCTGACTGCCTGTACTGACACTTCCTGCATCTAACAGGTGATTGCCAAGACTACGTGCGCCTGACCCCCAGTACTGACACTTCCTGCATCTAACGGGTGATTGCCAAGACTACATGCGCCTGACCCCCAGTACTGACACTTCCTGCATCTAACGGGTGATTGCCAAGACTACGTGCGCCTGACCGCCAGTACTGACACTTCCTGCATCTAACAGGTGATTGCCAAGACTACGTGCGCCTGACCGCCAGTACTGACACTTCCTGCATCTAACGGGTGATTGCCAAGACTACGTGCGCCTGACCGCCAGTACTGACACTTCCTGCATCTAACGGGTGATTGCCAAGACTACGTGCGCCTGACCGCCAGTACTGACACTTCCTGCATCTAACGGGTGATTGCCAAGACTACGTGCGTCTGACCGCCAGTACTGACACTTCCTGCATCTAACGGGTGATTGCCAAGACTACGTGCGCCTGACCGCCAGTACTGACACTTCCTGCATCTAACAGGTGATTGCCAAGACTATGTGCGCCTGACCACCAGTACTGACACTTCCTGCATCTAACGGGTGATTGCCAAGACTACGTGCGCCTGACCGCCAGGACTGACACTTCCTGCATCTAACGGGTGATTGCCAAGACTATGTGCGCCTGACTGCCTGTACTGACACTTCCTGCATCTAACGGGTGATTGCCAAGACTACGTGCGCCTGACCCCCAGTACTGACACTTCCTGCATCTAACAGGTGATTGCCAAGACTACGTGCGCCTGACCGCCAGTACTGACACTTCCTGCATCTAACGGGTGATTGCCAAGACTACATGCCCCTGACCGCCACTACTGACACTTCCTGCATCTAACGGGTGATTGCCAAGACTACGTGCGCCTGACCGCCAGTACTGACACTTCCTGCATCTACCGGGTGATTGCCAAGACTATGTGCGCCTGACCACCAGTACTGACACTTCCTGCATCTAACAGGTGATTGCCAAGACTATGTGCGCCTGACCGCCAGTACTGACACTTCCTGCATCTGACAGGTGATTACAAAGACTATGTGCGCCTGACCGCCAGTACTGACACTTCCTGCATCTAACAGGTGATTGCCAAGACTATGTGCGCCTGACCACCAGTACTGACACTTCCTGCATCTAACAGGTGATTGCCAAGACTATGTGCGCCTGACCGCCAGTACTGACACTTCCTGCATCTAACAGGTGATTGCCAAGACTATGTGCGCCTGACCGCCAGTACTGACACTTCCTGCATCTAACAGGTGATTGCCAAGACTACGTGCGTCTGACCGCCAGTACTGACACTTCCTGCATCTAACGGGTGATTGCCAAGACTACGTGCGCCTGACCGCCAGTACTGACACTTCCTGCATCTACCGGGTGATTGCCAAGACTACGTGCGCCTGACCGCCAGTACTGACACTTCCTGCATCTACCGGGTGATTGCCAAGACTACGTGCGCCTGACCGCCAGTACTGACACTTCCTGCACCTAGCAGGTGATTGCCAAGACTACGTGCGCCTGACAACCACACTGACACTTCCTGCATCTAGCAGGTGATTGCCAAGACTACGTGCGCCTGACAACCACACTGACACTTCCTGCATCTAACAGGTGATTGCCAAGACTACGTGCGCCTGACCGCCAGTACTGACAATTCCTGCATCTAACGGGTGATTGCCAAGACTACGTGCGCCTGACTGCCAGTACTGACACTTCCTGCATCTAACGGGTGATTGCCAAGACTACGTGCGCCTGACCCCCAGTACTGACACTTCCTGCATCTAACGGGTGATTGCCAAGACTATGTGCGCCTGACCGCCAGTACTGACACTTCCTGCATCTAACAGGTGATTGCCAAGACTACGTGCGCCTGACCCCCAGTACTGACACTTCCTGCATCTAACAGGTGATTGCCAAGACTACATGCGCCTGACCCCCAGTACTGACACTTCCTGCATCTAACGGGTGATTGCCAAGACTACGTGCGCCTGACCCCCAGTACTGACACTTCCTGCATCTGACAGGTGATTGCCAAGACTATGTGCGCCTGACTGCCTGTACTGACACTTCCTGCATCTAACAGGTGATTGCCAAGACTACGTGCGCCTGACCCCCAGTACTGACACTTCCTGCATCTAACGGGTGATTGCCAAGACTACATGCGCCTGACCCCCAGTACTGACACTTCCTGCATCTAACGGGTGATTGCCAAGACTACGTGCGCCTGACCGCCAGTACTGACACTTCCTGCATCTAACAGGTGATTGCCAAGACTACGTGCGCCTGACCGCCAGTACTGACACTTCCTGCATCTAACGGGTGATTGCCAAGACTACGTGCGCCTGACCGCCAGTACTGACACTTCCTGCATCTAACGGGTGATTGCCAAGACTACGTGCGCCTGACCGCCAGTACTGACACTTCCTGCATCTAACGGGTGATTGCCAAGACTACGTGCGTCTGACCGCCAGTACTGACACTTCCTGCATCTAACGGGTGATTGCCAAGACTACGTGCGCCTGACCGCCAGTACTGACACTTCCTGTATCTAACAGGTGATTGCCAAGACTATGTGCGCCTGACCACCAGTACTGACACTTCCTGCATCTAACGGGTGATTGCCAAGACTACGTGCGCCTGACCGCCAGTACTGACACTTCCTGCATCTGACAGGTGATTACCAAGACTATGTGCGCCTGACCGCCAGTACTGACACTTCCTGCATCTAACAGGTGATTGCCAAGACTATGTGCGCCTGACCACCAGTACTGACACTTCCTGCATCTAACAGGTGATTGCCAAGACTATGTGCGCCTGACCGCCAGTACTGACACTTCCTGCATCTAACAGGTGATTGCCAAGACTACGTGCGTCTGACCGCCAGTACTGACACTTCCTGCATCTAACGGGTGATTGCCAAGACTACGTGCGCCTGACCGCCAGTACTGACACTTCCTGCATCTACCGGGTGATTGCCAAGACTACGTGCGCCTGACCGCCAGTACTGACACTTCCTGCATCTACCGGGTGATTGCCAAGACTACGTGCGCCTGACCGCCAGTACTGACACTTCCTGCACCTAGCAGGTGATTGCCAAGACTACGTGCGCCTGACAACCACACTGACACTTCTTGCATCTAGCAGGTGATTGCCAAGACTACGTGCGCCTGACAACCACACTGACACTTCCTGCATCTAACAGGTGATTGCCAAGACTACGTGCGCCTGACCGCCAGTACTGACAATTCCTGCATCTAACGGGTGATTGCCAAGACTACGTGCGCCTGACTGCCAGTACTGACACTTCCTGCATCTAACGGGTGATTGCCAAGACTACGTGCGCCTGACCCCCAGTACTGACACTTCCTGCATCTAACGGGTGATTGCCAAGACTATGTGCGCCTGACCGCCAGTACTGACACTTCCTGCATCTAACAGGTGATTGCCAGGACTACGTGCGCCTGACCCCCAGTACTGACACTTCCTGCATCTAACAGGTGATTGCCAAGACTACATGCGCCTGACCCCCAGTACTGACACTTCCTGCATCTAACGGGTGATTGCCAAGACTACGTGCGCCTGACCCCCAGTACTGACACTTCCTGCATCTGACAGGTGATTGCCAAGACTATGTGCGCCTGACTGCCTGTACTGACACTTCCTGCATCTAACAGGTGATTGCCAAGACTACGTGCGCCTGACCCCCAGTACTGACACTTCCTGCATCTAACGGGTGATTGCCAAGACTACATGCGCCTGACCCCCAGTACTGACACTTCCTGCATCTAACGGGTGATTGCCAAGACTACGTGCGCCTGACCGCCAGTACTGACACTTCCTGCATCTAACAGGTGATTGCCAAGACTACGTGCGCCTGACCGCCAGTACTGACACTTCCTGCATCTAACGGGTGATTGCCAAGACTACGTGCGCCTGACCGCCAGTACTGACACTTCCTGCATCTAACGGGTGATTGCCAAGACTACGTGCGCCTGACCGCCAGTACTGACACTTCCTGCATCTAACGGGTGATTGCCAAGACTACGTGCGTCTGACCGCCAGTACTGACACTTCCTGCATCTAACGGGTGATTGCCAAGACTACGTGCGCCTGACCGCCAGTACTGACACTTCCTGCATCTAACAGGTGATTGCCAAGACTATGTGCGCCTGACCACCAGTACTGACACTTCCTGCATCTAACGGGTGATTGCCAAGACTACGTGCGCCTGACCGCCAGGACTGACACTTCCTGCATCTAACGGGTGATTGCCAAGACTACGTGCGCCTGACCGCCAGTACTGACACTTCCTGCACCTAGCAGGTGATTGCCAAGACTACGTGCGCCTGACAACCACACTGACACTTCTTGCATCTAGCAGGTGATTGCCAAGACTACGTGCGCCTGACAACCACACTGACACTTCCTGCATCTAACAGGTGATTGCCAAGACTACGTGCGCCTGACCGCCAGTACTGACAATTCCTGCATCTAACGGGTGATTGCCAAGACTACGTGCGCCTGACTGCCAGTACTGACACTTCCTGCATCTAACGGGTGATTGCCAAGACTACGTGCGCCTGACCGCCAGTACTGACACTTCCTGCACCTAGCAGGTGATTGCCAAGACTACGTGCGCCTGACAACCACACTGACACTTCTTGCATCTAGCAGGTGATTGCCAAGACTACGTGCGCCTGACAACCACACTGACACTTCCTGCATCTAACAGGTGATTGCCAAGACTACGTGCGCCTGACCGCCAGTACTGACAATTCCTGCATCTAACGGGTGATTGCCAAGACTACGTGCGCCTGACTGCCAGTACTGACACTTCCTGCATCTAACGGGTGATTGCCAAGACTACGTGCGCCTGACCCCCAGTACTGACACTTCCTGCATCTAACGGGTGATTGCCAAGACTACGTGCGCCTGACCGCCAGTACTGACAATTCCTGCATCTAACGGGTGATTGCCAAGACTACGTGCGCCTGACTGCCAGTACTGACACTTCCTGCATCTAACGGGTGATTGCCAAGACTACGTGCGCCTGACCCCCAGTACTGACACTTCCTGCATCTAACGGGTGATTGCCAAGACTACGTGCGCCTGACCCCCAGTACTGACACTTCCTGCATCTAACAGGTGATTGCCAGGACTACGTGCGCCTGACCCCCAGTACTGACACTTCCTGCATCTAACAGGTGATTGCCAAGACTACATGCGCCTGACCCCCAGTACTGACACTTCCTGCATCTAACGGGTGATTGCCAAGACTACGTGCGCCTGACCCCCAGTACTGACACTTCCTGCATCTGACAGGTGATTGCCAAGACTATGTGCGCCTGACTGCCTGTACTGACACTTCCTGCATCTAACAGGTGATTGCCAAGACTACGTGCGCCTGACCCCCAGTACTGACACTTCCTGCATCTAACGGGTGATTGCCAAGACTACATGCGCCTGACCCCCAGTACTGACACTTCCTGCATCTAACGGGTGATTGCCAAGACTACGTGCGCCTGACCGCCAGTACTGACACTTCCTGCATCTAACAGGTGATTGCCAAGACTACGTGCGCCTGACCGCCAGTACTGACACTTCCTGCATCTAACGGGTGATTGCCAAGACTACGTGCGCCTGACCGCCAGTACTGACACTTCCTGCATCTAACGGGTGATTGCCAAGACTACGTGCGCCTGACCGCCAGTACTGACACTTCCTGCATCTAACGGGTGATTGCCAAGACTACGTGCGTCTGACCGCCAGTACTGACACTTCCTGCATCTAACGGGTGATTGCCAAGACTACGTGCGCCTGACCGCCAGTACTGACACTTCCTGCATCTAACAGGTGATTGCCAAGACTATGTGCGCCTGACCACCAGTACTGACACTTCCTGCATCTAACGGGTGATTGCCAAGACTACGTGCGCCTGACCGCCAGGACTGACACTTCCTGCATCTAACGGGTGATTGCCAAGACTATGTGCGCCTGACTGCCTGTACTGACACTTCCTGCATCTAACGGGTGATTGCCAAGACTACGTGCGCCTGACCCCCAGTACTGACACTTCCTGCATCTAACAGGTGATTGCCAAGACTACGTGCGCCTGACCGCCAGTACTGACACTTCCTGCATCTAACGGGTGATTGCCAAGACTACATGCCCCTGACCGCCACTACTGACACTTCCTGCATCTAACGGGTGATTGCCAAGACTACGTGCGCCTGACCGCCAGTACTGACACTTCCTGCATCTACCGGGTGATTGCCAAGACTATGTGCGCCTGACCACCAGTACTGACACTTCCTGCATCTAACAGGTGATTGCCAAGACTATGTGCGCCTGACCGCCAGTACTGACACTTCCTGCATCTGACAGGTGATTACCAAGACTATGTGCGCCTGACCGCCAGTACTGACACTTCCTGCATCTAACAGGTGATTGCCAAGACTATGTGCGCCTGACCACCAGTACTGACACTTCCTGCATCTAACAGGTGATTGCCAAGACTATGTGCGCCTGACCGCCAGTACTGACACTTCCTGCATCTAACAGGTGATTGCCAAGACTACGTGCGTCTGACCGCCAGTACTGACACTTCCTGCATCTAACGGGTGATTGCCAAGACTACGTGCGCCTGACCGCCAGTACTGACACTTCCTGCATCTACCGGGTGATTGCCAAGACTACGTGCGCCTGACCGCCAGTACTGACACTTCCTGCATCTACCGGGTGATTGCCAAGACTACGTGCGCCTGACCGCCAGTACTGACACTTCCTGCACCTAGCAGGTGATTGCCAAGACTACGTGCGCCTGACAACCACACTGACACTTCCTGCATCTAGCAGGTGATTGCCAAGACTACGTGCGCCTGACAACCACACTGACACTTCCTGCATCTAACAGGTGATTGGCAAGACTACGTGCGCCTGACCGCCAGTACTGACAATTCCTGCATCTAACGGGTGATTGCCAAGACTACGTGCGCCTGACTGCCAGTACTGACACTTCCTGCATCTAACGGGTGATTGCCAAGACTACGTGCGCCTGACCCCCAGTACTGACACTTCCTGCATCTAACGGGTGATTGCCAAGACTATGTGCGCCTGACCGCCAGTACTGACACTTCCTGCATCTAACAGGTGATTGCCAAGACTACGTGCGCCTGACCCCCAGTACTGACACTTCCTGCATCTAACAGGTGATTGCCAAGACTACATGCGCCTGACCCCCAGTACTGACACTTCCTGCATCTAACGGGTGATTGCCAAGACTACGTGCGCCTGACCCCCAGTACTGACACTTCCTGCATCTGACAGGTGATTGCCAAGACTATGTGCGCCTGACTGCCTGTACTGACACTTCCTGCATCTAACAGGTGATTGCCAAGACTACGTGCGCCTGACCCCCAGTACTGACACTTCCTGCATCTAACGGGTGATTGCCAAGACTACATGCGCCTGACCCCCAGTACTGACACTTCCTGCATCTAACGGGTGATTGCCAAGACTACGTGCGCCTGACCGCCAGTACTGACACTTCCTGCATCTAACAGGTGATTGCCAAGACTACGTGCGCCTGACCGCCAGTACTGACACTTCCTGCATCTAACGGGTGATTGCCAAGACTACGTGCGCCTGACCGCCAGTACTGACACTTCCTGCATCTAACGGGTGATTGCCAAGACTACGTGCGCCTGACCGCCAGTACTGACACTTCCTGCATCTAACGGGTGATTGCCAAGACTACGTGCGTCTGACCGCCAGTACTGACACTTCCTGCATCTAACGGGTGATTGCCAAGACTACGTGCGCCTGACCGCCAGTACAGACACTTCCTGCATCTAACAGGTGATTGCCAAGACTATGTGCGCCTGACCACCAGTACTGACACTTCCTGCATCTAACGGGTGATTGCCAAGACTACGTGCGCCTGACCGCCAGGACTGACACTTCCTGCATCTAACGGGTGATTGCCAAGACTATGTGCGCCTGACTGCCTGTACTGACACTTCCTGCATCTAACGGGTGATTGCCAAGACTACGTGCGCCTGACCCCCAGTACTGACACTTCCTGCATCTAACAGGTGATTGCCAAGACTACGTGCGCCTGACCGCCAGTACTGACACTTCCTGCATCTAACGGGTGATTGCCAAGACTACATGCCCCTGACCGCCACTACTGACACTTCCTGCATCTAACGGGTGATTGCCAAGACTACGTGCGCCTGACCGCCAGTACTGACACTTCCTGCATCTACCGGGTGATTGCCAAGACTATGTGCGCCTGACCACCAGTACTGACACTTCCTGCATCTAACAGGTGATTGCCAAGACTATGTGCGCCTGACCGCCAGTACTGACACTTCCTGCATCTGACAGGTGATTACCAAGACTATGTGCGCCTGACCGCCAGTACTGACACTTCCTGCATCTAACAGGTGATTGCCAAGACTATGTGCGCCTGACCACCAGTACTGACACTTCCTGCATCTAACAGGTGATTGCCAAGACTATGTGCGCCTGACCGCCAGTACTGACACTTCCTGCATCTAACAGGTGATTGCCAAGACTACGTGCGTCTGACCGCCAGTACTGACACTTCCTGCATCTAACGGGTGATTGCCAAGACTACGTGCGCCTGACCGCCAGTACTGACACTTCCTGCATCTACCGGGTGATTGCCAAGACTACGTGCGCCTGACCGCCAGTACTGACACTTCCTGCATCTACCGGGTGATTGCCAAGACTACGTGCGCCTGACCGCCAGTACTGACACTTCCTGCACCTAGCAGGTGTTTGCCAAGACTACGTGCGCCTGACAACCACACTGACACTTCCTGCATCTAGCAGGTGATTGCCAAGACTACGTGCGCCTGACAACCACACTGACACTTCCTGCATCTAACAGGTGATTGCCAAGACTACGTGCGCCTGACCGCCAGTACTGACAATTCCTGCATCTAACGGGTGATTGCCAAGACTACGTGCGCCTGACTGCCAGTACTGACACTTCCTGCATCTAACGGGTGATTGCCAAGACTACGTGCGCCTGACCCCCAGTACTGACACTTCCTGCATCTAACGGGTGATTGCCAAGACTATGTGCGCCTGACCGCCAGTACTGACACTTCCTGCATCTAACAGGTGATTGCCAAGACTACGTGCGCCTGACCCCCAGTACTGACACTTCCTGCATCTAACAGGTGATTGCCAAGACTACATGCGCCTGACCCCCAGTACTGACACTTCCTGCATCTAACGGGTGATTGCCAAGACTACGTGCGCCTGACCCCCAGTACTGACACTTCCTGCATCTGACAGGTGATTGCCAAGACTATGTGCGCCTGACTGCCTGTACTGACACTTCCTGCATCTAACAGGTGATTGCCAAGACTACGTGCGCCTGACCCCCAGTACTGACACTTCCTGCATCTAACGGGTGATTGCCAAGACTACATGCGCCTGACCCCCAGTACTGACACTTCCTGCATCTAACGGGTGATTGCCAAGACTACGTGCGCCTGACCGCCAGTACTGACACTTCCTGCATCTAACAGGTGATTGCCAAGACTACGTGCGCCTGACCACCAGTACTGACACTTCCTGCATCTAACAGGTGATTGCCAAGACTACGTGCGCCTGACCCCCAGTACTGACACTTCCTGCATCTACCGGGTGATTGCCAAGACTACGTGCACCTGACCGCCAGTACTGGCACTTCCTGCATCTAACGGGTGATTGCCAAGACTACGTGCGCCTGACTGCCAGTACTGACACTTCCTGCATCTAACGGGTGATTGCCAAGACTACGTGCGCCTGACTGCCAGTACTGACACTTCCTGCATCTAACGGGTGATTCCCAAGACTATGTGCGCCTGACCGCCAGTACTGACACTTCCTGCATCTAACGGGTGATTGCCAAGACTATGTGCGCCTGACCCCCAGTACTGACACTTCCTGCATCTACCGGGTGATTGCCAAGACTACGTGCACCTGACAACCACACTGACACTTCCTGCATCTAACGGGTGATTGCCAAGACTATGTGCGCCTGACCGCCAGTACTGACACTTCCTGCATCTACCGGGCGATTGCCAAGACTATGTGCGCCTGACCGCCAGTACTGACACTTCCTGCATCTGACAGGTGATTGCCAAGACTATGTGCGCCTGACTGCCTGTACTGACACTTCCTGCATCTAACAGGTGATTGCCAAGACTACGTGCGCCTGACCCCCAGTACTGACACTTCCTGCATCTAACAGGTGATTGCCAAGACTACATGCGCCTGACCCCCAGTACTGACACTTCCTGCATCTAACGGGTGATTGCCAAGACTACGTGCGCCTGACCGCCAGTACTGACACTTCCTGCATCTAACAGGTGATTGCCAAGACTACGTGCGCCTGACCACCAGTACTGACACTTCCTGCATCTAACAGGTGATTGCCAAGACTACGTGCGCCTGACCCCCAGTACTGACACTTCCTGCATCTACCGGGTGATTGCCAAGACTATGTGCACCTGACTGCCTGTACTGACACTTCCTGCATCTAACGGGTGATTGCCAAGACTACGTGCGTCTGACCGCCAGTACTGACACTTCCTGCATCTAACGGGTGATTGCCAAGACTACGTGCGCCTGACCGCCAGTACTGACACTTCCTGCATCTAACAGGTGATTGCCAAGACTATGTGCGCCTGACCACCAGTACTGACACTTCCTGCATCTAACGGGTGATTGCCAAGACTACGTGCGCCTGACCGCCAGGACTGACACTTCCTGCATCTAACGGGTGATTGCCAAGACTATGTGCGCCTGACTGCCTGTACTGACACTTCCTGCATCTAACGGGTGATTGCCAAGACTACGTGCGCCTGACCCCCAGTACTGACACTTCCTGCATCTAACAGGTGATTGCCAAGACTACGTGCGCCTGACCGCCAGTACTGACACTTCCTGCATCTAACGGGTGATTGCCAAGACTACATGCCCCTGACCGCCACTACTGACACTTCCTGCATCTAACGGGTGATTGCCAAGACTACGTGCGCCTGACCGCCAGTACTGACACTTCCTGCATCTACCGGGTGATTGCCAAGACTATGTGCGCCTGACCACCAGTACTGACACTTCCTGCATCTGACAGGTGATTACCAAGACTATGTGCGCCTGACCGCCAGTACTGACACTTCCTGCATCTAACAGGTGATTGCCAAGACTATGTGCGCCTGACCACCAGTACTGACACTTCCTGCATCTAACAGGTGATTGCCAAGACTATGTGCGCCTGACCGCCAGTACTGACACTTCCTGCATCTAACAGGTGATTGCCAAGACTACGTGCGTCTGACCGCCAGTACTGACACTTCCTGCATCTAACGGGTGATTGCCAAGACTACGTGCGCCTGACCGCCAGTACTGACACTTCCTGCATCTACCGGGTGATTGCCAAGACTACGTGCGCCTGACCGCCAGTACTGACACTTCCTGCATCTACCGGGTGATTGCCAAGACTACGTGCGCCTGACCGCCAGTACTGACACTTCCTGCACCTAGCAGGTGATTGCCAAGACTACGTGCGCCTGACAACCACACTGACACTTCCTGCATCTAGCAGGTGATTGCCAAGACTACGTGCGCCTGACAACCACACTGACACTTCCTGCATCTAACAGGTGATTGCCAAGACTACGTGCGCCTGACCGCCAGTACTGACAATTCCTGCATCTAACGGGTGATTGCCAAGACTACGTGCGCCTGACTGCCAGTACTGACAGTTCCTGCATCTAACGGGTGATTGCCAAGACTACGTGCGCCTGACCCCCAGTACTGACACTTCCTGCATCTAACGGGTGATTGCCAAGACTATGTGCGCCTGACCGCCAGTACTGACACTTCCTGCATCTAACAGGTGATTGCCAAGACTACGTGCGCCTGACCCCCAGTACTGACACTTCCTGCATCTAACAGGTGATTGCCAAGACTACATGCGCCTGACCCCCAGTACTGACACTTCCTGCATCTAACGGGTGATTGCCAAGACTACGTGCGCCTGACCCCCAGTACTGACACTTCCTGCATCTGACAGGTGATTGCTAAGACTATGTGCGCCTGACTGCCTGTACTGACACTTCCTGCATCTAACAGGTGATTGCCAAGACTACGTGCGCCTGACCCCCAGTACTGACACTTCCTGCATCTAACGGGTGATTGCCAAGACTACATGCGCCTGACCCCCAGTACTGACACTTCCTGCATCTAACGGGTGATTGCCAAGACTACGTGCGCCTGACCGCCAGTACTGACACTTCCTGCATCTAACAGGTGATTGCCAAGACTACGTGCGCCTGACCACCAGTACTGACACTTCCTGCATCTAACAGGTGATTGCCAAGACTACGTGCGCCTGACCCCCAGTACTGACACTTCCTGCATCTACCGGGTGATTGCCAAGACTACGTGCACCTGACCGCCAGTACTGGCACTTCCTGCATCTAACGGGTGATTGCCAAGACTACGTGCGCCTGACTGCCAGTACTGACACTTCCTGCATCTAACGGGTGATTGCCAAGACTACGTGCGCCTGACTGCCAGTACTGACACTTCCTGCATCTAACGGGTGATTCCCAAGACTATGTGCGCCTGACCGCCAGTACTGACACTTCCTGCATCTAACGGGTGATTGCCAAGACTATGTGCGCCTGACCCCCATTACTGACACTTCCTGCATCTACCGGGTGATTGCCAAGACTACGTGCACCTGACAACCACACTGACACTTCCTGCATCTAACGGGTGATTGCCAAGACTATGTGCGCCTGACCGCCAGTACTGACACTTCCTGCATCTACCGGGTGATTGCCAAGACTATGTGCGCCTGACCGCCAGTACTGACACTTCCTGCATCTGACAGGTGATTGCCAAGACTATGTGCGCCTGACTGCCTGTACTGACACTTCCTGCATCTAACAGGTGATTGCCAAGACTACGTGCGCCTGACCCCCAGTACTGACACTTCCTGCATCTAACAGGTGATTGCCAAGACTACATGCGCCTGACCCCCAGTACTGACACTTCCTGCATCTAACGGGTGATTGCCAAGACTACGTGTGCCTGACCGCCAGTACTGACACTTCCTGCATCTAACAGGTGATTGCCAAGACTACGTGCGCCTGACCACCAGTACTGACACTTCCTGCATCTAACAGGTGATTGCCAAGACTACGTGCGCCTGACCCCCAGTACTGACACTTCCTGCATCTACCGGGTGATTGCCAAGACTACGTGCACCTGACCGCCAGTACTGGCACTTCCTGCATCTAACGGGTGATTGCCAAGACTACGTGCGCCTGACTGCCAGTACTGACACTTCCTGCATCTAACGGGTGATTGCCAAGACTACGTGCGCCTGACTGCCAGTACTGACACTTCCTGCATCTAACGGGTGATTGCCAAGACTATGTGCGCCTGACCGCCAGTACTGACACTTCCTGCATCTAACGGGTGATTGCCAAGACTATGTGCGCCTGACCCCCAGTACTGACACTTCCTGCATCTACCGGGTGATTGCCAAGACTACGTGCACCTGACAACCACACTGACACTTCCTGCATCTAACGGGTGATTGCCAAGACTATGTGCGCCTGACCGCCAGTACTGACACTTCCTGCATCTACCGGGTGATTGCCAAGACTATGTGCGCCTGACCGCCAGTACTGACACTTCCTGCATCTAACGGGTGATTGCCAAGACTACGTGCGCCTGACCCCCAGTACTGACACTTCCTGCATCTGACAGGTGATTGCCAAGACTATGTGCCCCTGACAACCAGTACTGACACTTCCTGCACCTAGCAGGTGATTGCCAAGACTACGTGCCCCTGACCGCCAGTACTGACACTTCCTGCACCTAGCAGGTGATTGCCAAGACTATGTGCGCCTGACCGCCAGTACTGACACTTCCTGCATCTAACGGGTGATTGCCAAGACTACGTGCGCCTGACCCCCAGTACTGACACTTCCTGCATCTAATGGGTGATTGCCAAGACTACGTGCGCCTGACCGCCAGTACTGACACTTCCTGCATCTAACGGGTGATTGCCAAGACTACGTGCGCCTGACCGCCAGTACTGACACTTCCTGCATCTAACGGGTGATTGCCAAGACTATGTGCGCCTGACCGCCAGTACTGACACTTCCTGCATCTAACAGGTGATTGCCAAGACTACGTGCGCCTGACCGCCAGTACTGACACTTCCTGCATCTAACGGGTGATTGCCAAGACTACGTGCACCTGACCGCCAGTACTGACACTTCCTGCATCTGACAGGTGATTGCCAAGACTATGTGCCCCTGACAACCAGTACTGACACTTCCTGCACCTAGCAGGTGATTGCCAAGACTACGTGCCCCTGACCGCCAGTACTGACACTTCCTGCACCTAGCAGGTGATTGCCAAGACTACGTGCCCCTGACAACCACACTGACACTTCCTGCATCTAACGGGTGATTGCCAAGACTACGTGCGCCTGACCGCCAGTACTGACACTTCCTGCATCTACCGGGTGATTGCCAAGACTATGTGCGCCTAACCGCCAGTACTGACACTTCCTGCATCTAACGGGTGATTGCCAAGACTGTGTGCGCCTGACAACCACACTGACACTTCCTGCATCTACCGGATGATTGCCAAGACTACATGCGCCTGACCGCCAGTACTGACACTTCCTGCATCTAACGGGTGATTGCCAAGGCTGTGTGCGCCTGACAACCACACTGACACTTCCTGCATCTACCGGATGATTGCCAAGACTACATGCGCCTGACCGCCAGTACTGACACTTCCTGCATCTAACGGGTGATTGCCAAGGCTGTGTGCGCCAGACCCCCAGTACTGACACTTCCTGCATCTAACGGGTGATTGCCAAGACTACATGCGCCTGACCACCAGTACTGACACTTCCTGCATCTAACGGGTGATTGCCAAGACTACGTGCCCCTGACAACCACACTGACACTTCCTGCATCTAACGGGTGATTGCCAAGACTACATGCGCCTGACCGCCAGTACTGACACTTCCTGCATCTAACGGGTGATTGCCAAGACTACATGCGCCTGACCCCCAGTACTGACACTTCCTGCATCTAACAGGTGATTGCCAAGACTACGTGCGCCTGACCGCCAGTACTGACACTTCCTGCATCTAACGGGTGATTGCCAAGACTACGTGCCCCTGACCGCCAGGACTGACACTTCCTGCATCTAACAGGTGATTGCCAAGACCATGTGCGCCTGACAACCACACTGACACTTCCTGCATCTACCGGATGATTGCCAAGACTACATGCGCCTGACCACCAGTACTGACACTTCCTGCATCTAACAGGTGATTGCCAAGACTACGTGCCCCTGACAACCACACTGACACTTCCTGCATCTAACGGGTGATTGCCAAGACTACATGCCCCTGACCGCCAGTACTGACACTTCCTGCATCTAACGGGTGATTGCCAAGACTACGTGCGCCTGCCCGCCAGTACTGACACTTCCTGCATCTACCGGGTGATTGCCAAGACTACATGCCCCTGACTTCCAGTACTGACACTTCCTGCATCTAACGGGTGATTGCCAAGACTACATGCCCCTGACCGCCAGTACTGACACTTCCTGCATCTAACGGGTGATTGCCAAGACTACATGCCCCTGACCGCCAGTACTGACACTTCCTGCATCTAACGGGTGATTGCCAAGACTATGTGCGCCTGACCGCCAGTACTGACACTTCCTGCATCTAACGGGTGATTGCCAAGACTACGTGTGCCTGACCGCCAGTACTGACACTTCATGCATCTAACGGGTGATTGCCAAGACTATGTGCGCCTGGCCGCCAGTACTGACACTTCCTGCATCTAACAGGTGATTGCCAAGACTACGTGCGCCTGACCGCCAGTACTGACACTTCCTGCATCTAACAGGTGATTGCCAAGACTACGTGCACCTGACCACCAGTACTGACACTTCCTACATCTAACGGGTGATTGCCAAGACTACGTGTGCCTGACCGCCAGTACTGACACTTCCTGCATCTAACGGGTGATTGCCAAGACTACATGCGCCTGACCGCCAGTACTGACACTTCCTGCATCTAACGGGTGATTGCCAAGACTATGTGCGCCTGACCGCCAGTACTGACACTTCCTGCATCTAACGGGTGATTGCCAAGACTATGTGCGCCTGACCGCCAGGACTGACACTTCCTGCATCTAACAGGTGATTGCCAAGACTATGTGCGCCTGACCACCAGTACTGACACTTCCTGCATCTAACAGGTGATTGCCAAGACTATGTGCGCCTGACCGCCAGTACTGACACTTCCTGCATCTAACAGGTGATTGCCAAGACTACGTGCGCCTGACCGCCAGTACTGACACTTCCTGCATCTAACGGGTGATTGCCAAGACTATGTGCGCCTGACCGCCAGTACTGACACTTCCTGCATCTAACAGGTGATTGCCAAGACTATGTGCGCCTGGCCGCCAGTACTGACACTTCCTGCATCTAACGGGTGATTGCCAAGACTACGTGCGCCTGACCGCCAGTACTGACACTTCCTGCATCTAACGGGTGATTGCCAAGACTATGTGCGCCTGACCGCCAGTACTGACACTTCCTGCATCTAACGGGTGATTGCCAAGACTATGTGCGCCTGACCGCCAGTACTGACACTTCCTGCATCTAACAGGTGATTGCCAAGACTACGTGCACCTGACCGCCAGTACTGACACTTCCTGCATCTAACGGGTGATTGCCAAGACTACGTGCGCCTGACCGCCAGTACTGACACTTCCCGCATCTAACAGGTGATTGCCAAGACTACGTGCACCTGACTGCCAGTACTGACACTTCCTGCATCTAACGGGTGATTGCCAAGACTACGTGCGCCTGGCCGCCAGTAATGACACTTCCTGCATCTAACGGGTGATTGCCAAGACTACGTGCGCCTGACCGCCAGTACTGACACTTCCTGCATCTAACGGGTGATTGCCAAGACTATGTACGCCTGGCCGCCAGTACTGACACTTCCTGCATCTAACGGGTGATTGCCAAGACTACGTGCGCCTGACCGCCAGTACTGACACTTCCTGCATCTAGCAGGTGATTGCCAAGACTACGTGCGCCTGCCCGCCAGTACTGACACTTCCTGCATCTAACGGGTGATTGCCAAGACTACGTGCGCCTGACTGCCTGTACTGACACTTCCTGCATCTAACGGTGATTGCCAAGACTATGTGCGCCTGACCGCCAGTACTGACACTTCCTGCATCTAACGGGTGATTGCCAAGACTACGTGCGCCTGAACGCCAGTACTGACACTTCCTGCATCTAACAGGTGATTGCCAAGACTACGTGCGCCTGACCGCCAGTACTGACACTTCCTGCATCTAACGGGTGATTGCCAAGACTATGTGCGCCTGACCGCCAGTACTGACACTTCCTGCATCTAACGGGTGATTGCCAAGACTACGTGCGCCTGAACGCCAGTACTGACACTTCCTGCATCTAACAGGTGATTGCCAAGACTACGTGCGCCTGACCGCCAGTACTGACACTTCCTGCATCTAACGGGTGATTGCCAAGACTATGTGCGCCTGACCACCAGTACTGACACTTCCTGCATCTAACAGGTGATTACCAAGACTATGTGCGCCTGACCGCCAGTAATGACACTTCCTGCATCTAACGGGTGATTGCCAAGACTATGTGCGCCTGACCGCCAGTACTGACACTTTCTGCATCTAACGGTGATTGCCAAGACTATGTGCACCTGGCCGCCAGTACTGACACTTCCTGCATCTAACAGGTGATTGCCAAGACTATGTGCGCCTGACTGCCAGTACTGACACTTCCTGCATCTAACGGGTGATTGCCAAGACTACGTGCGCCTGACCGCCAGTACTGACACTTCCTGCATCTAACAGGTGATTGCCAAGACTACATGCGCCTGACTGCCAGTACTGACACTTCCTGCATCTAACAGGTGATTGCCAAGACTATGTGCGCCTGACTGCCAGTACTGACACTTCCTGCATCTAACAGGTGATTGCCAAGACTATGTGCGCCTGACCGCCAGTACTGACACTTCCTGCACCTAGCAGGTGATTGCCAAGACTACGTGCGCCTTACCGCCAGTACTGACACTTCCTGCATCTAACGGGTGATTGCCAAGACTACGTGCGCCTGACCGCCAGGACTGACACTTCCTGCATCTAACAGGTGATTGCCAAGACTATGTGCGCCTGACAACCACACTGACACTTCCTGCATCTAACGGGTGATTGCCAAGACTATGTGCGCCTGACAACCACACTGACACTTCCTGCATCTAACGGGTGATTGCCAAGACTATGTGCGCCTGACAACCACACTGACACTTCCTGCATCTACCGGGTGATTGCCAAGACTACATGCGCCTGACCGCCAGTACTGACACTTCCTGCATCTAACGGGTGATTGCCAAGACTACATGCGCCTGACCGCCAGTACTGACACTTCCTGCATCTAACAGGTGATTGCCAAGACTACGTGCGCCTGACCGCCAGTACTGACACTTCCTCCATCTAACAGGTGATTGCCAAGACTACGTGCGCCTGACCGCCAGGACTGACACTTCCTGCATCTAACAGGTGATTGCCAAGACTATGTGCGCCTGACAACCACACTGACACTTCCTGCATCTACCGGATGATTGCCAAGACTACATGCGCCTGACCACCAGTACTGACACTTCCTGCATCTAACAGGTGATTGCCAAGACTATGTGCGCCTGACCGCCAGTACTGACACTTCCTGCATCTAACGGGTGATTGCCAAGACTACATGCGCCAGACCGCCAGTACTGACACTTCCTGCATCTAACAGGTGATTGCCAAGACTACGTGCGCCTGACCGCCAGTACTGACACTTCCTGCATCTACCGGGTGATTGCCAAGACTACGTGCGCCTGACCGCCAGTACTGACACTTCCTGCATCTAACGGGTGATTGCCAAGACTATGTGCGCCTGACCACCAGTACTGACACTTCCCGCATCTAACAGGTGATTGCCAAGACTACGTGCGCCTGACCACCAGTACTGACACTTCCTGCATCTCACGGGTGATTGCCAAGACTACGTTCCCCTGACCGCCAGTACTGACACTTCCTGCATCTAACGGGTGATTGCCAAGACTACGTGCGCCTGACTGCCAGTACTGACATTTCCTGCATCTAACGGGTGATTGCCAAGACTACATGCCCCTGACCGCCAGTACTGACACTTCCTGCATCTCACGGGTGATTGCCAAGACTACGTTCCCCTGACCGCCAGTACTGACACTTCCTGCATCTAACGGGTGATTGCCAAGACTACGTGCGCCTGACTGCCAGTACTGACATTTCCTGCATCTAACGGGTGATTGCCAAGACTATGTGCCCCTGACCGCCAGTACTGACACTTCCTGCATCTAACGGGTGATTGCCAAGACTACATGCCCCTGACCGCCAGTACTGACACTTCCTGCATCTAACGGGTGATTGCCAAGACTACATGCCCCTGACCGCCAGTACTGACACTTCCTGCATCTAACGGGTGATTGCCAAGACTACGTGTGCCTGACCGCCAGTACTGACACTTCCTGCATCTAACGGGTGATTGCCAAGACTATGTGCGCCTGGCCGCCAGTACTGACACTTCCTGCATCTAACAGGTGATTGCCAAGACTACGTGCGCCTGACCGCCAGTACTGACACTTCCTGCATCTAGCAGGTGATTGCCAAGACTATGTGCACCTGACCGCCAGTACTGACACTTCCTGCATCTAACAGGTGATTGCCAAGACTATGTGCGCCTGACCACCAGTACTGACACTTCCTGCATCTAACGGGTGATTGCCAAGACTATGTGCGCCTGACCGCCAGTACTGACACTTCCTGCATCTAACGGGTGATTGCCAAGACTATGTGCGCCTGACCGCCAGTACTGACACTTCCTGCATCTAACGGGTGATTGCCAAGACTACGTGCGCCTGACCGCCAGTACTGACACTTCCTGCATCTAACAGGTGATTGCCAAGACTATGTGCGCCTGACCGCCAGTACTGACACTTCCTGCATCTAACGGGTGATTGCCAAGACTACGTGTGCCTGACCGCCACTACTGACACTTCCTGCATCTAACGGGTGATTGCCAAGACTACGTGCGCCTGACCGCCAGTACTGACACTTCCTGCATCTAACAGGTGATTGCCAAGACTATGTGCGCCTGACCACCAGTACTGACACTTCCTGCATCTAACAGGTGATTGCCAAGACTATGTGCGCCTGACCGCCAGTACTGACACTTCCTGCATCTAACGGGTGATTGCCAAGACTATGTGCGCCTGGCCGCCAGTACTGACACTTCCTGCATCTAACGGGTGATTGCCAAGACTACATGCCCCTGACCGCCAGTACTGACACTTCCTGCATCTAACGGGTGATTGCCAAGACTACGTGTGCCTGACCGCCAGTACTGACACTTCCTGCATCTAACGGGTGATTGCCAAGACTATGTGCGCCTGGCCGCCAGTACTGACACTTCCTGCATCTAACAGGTGATTGCCAAGACTACGTGCGCCTGACCGCCAGTACTGACACTTCCTGCATCTAGCAGGTGATTGCCAAGACTATGTGCACCTGACCGCCAGTACTGACACTTCCTGCATCTAACAGGTGATTGCCAAGACTATGTGCGCCTGACCACCAGTACTGACACTTCCTGCATCTAACAGGTGATTGCCAAGACTATGTGCGCCTGACCACCAGTACTGACACTTCCTGCATCTAACCGGTGATTGCCAAGACTATGTGCGCCTGACCGCCAGTACTGACACTTCCTGCATCTAACGGGTGATTGCCAAGACTATGTGCGCCTGACCGCCAGTACTGACACTTCCTGCATCTAACGGGTGATTGCCAAGACTACGTGCGCCTGACCGCCAGTACTGACACTTCCTGCATCTAACAGGTGATTGCCAAGACTATGTGCGCCTGACCGCCAGTACTGACACTTCCTGCATCTAACGGGTGATTGCCAAGACTACGTGTGCCTGACCGCCACTACTGACACTTCCTGCATCTAACGGGTGATTGCCAAGACTACGTGCGCCTGACCGCCAGTACTGACACTTCCTGCATCTAACAGGTGATTGCCAAGACTATGTGCGCCTGACCACCAGTACTGACACTTCCTGCATCTAACAGGTGATTGCCAAGACTATGTGCGCCTGACCGCCAGTACTGACACTTCCTGCATCTAACGGGTGATTGCCAAGACTATGTGCGCCTGGCCGCCAGTACTGACACTTCCTGCATCTAACGGGTGATTGCCAAGACTACGTGCGCCTGACCGCCAGTACTGACACTTCCTGCATCTAGCAGGTGATTGCCAAGACTACGTGCGCCTGCCCGCCAGTACTGACACTTCCTGCATCTAACGGGTGATTGCCAAGACCATGTGCGCCTGACTGCCTGTACTGACACTTCCTGCATCTAACGGTGATTGCCAAGACTATGTGCGCCTGACCGCCAGTACTGACACTTCCTGCATCTAACGGGTGATTGCCAAGACTACGTGCGCCTGACCGCCAGTACTGACACTTTCTGCATCTAACGGTGATTGCCAAGACTATGTGCGCCTGGCCGCCAGTACTGACACTTCCTGCATCTAACAGGTGATTGCCAAGACTATGTGCGCCTGACCACCAGTACTGACACTTTCTGCATCTAACGGTGATTGCCAAGACTATGTGCGCCTGGCCGCCAGTACTAACACTTCCTGCATCTAACGGGTGATTGCCAAGACTACGTGCGCCTGACTGCCAGTACTGACACTTCCTGCATCTAACGGGTGATTGCCAAGACTACATGCCCCTGACTGCCAGTACTGACACTTCCTGCATCTAACGGGTGATTGCCAAGACTACATGCCCCTGACCGCCAGTACTGACACTTCCTGCATCTAACGGGTGATTGCCAAGACTACGTGTGCCTGACCGCCAGTACTGACACTTCCTGCATCTAACGGGTGATTGCCAAGACTATGTGCGCCTGACCGCCAGGACTGACACTTCCTGCATCTAACGGGTGATTGCCAAGACTACGTGCGCCTGACCGCCAGTACTGACACTTCCTGCATCTAACGGGTGATTGCCAAGACTACGTGCGCCTGACCGCCAGGACTGACACTTCCTGCATCTAACAGGTGATTGCCAAGACTATGTGCGCCTGACCACCAGTACTGACACTTCCTGCATCTAACGGGTGATTGCCAAGGCTACGTGCACCTGACTGCCAGTACTGACACTTCCTGCATCTAACGGGTGATTGCCAAGACTACGTGCGCCTGACCGCCAGTACTGACACTTCCCGCATCTAACGGGTGATTGCCAAGACTACATGCGCCTGACCCCCAGTACTGACACTTCCTACATCTAACAGGTGATTGCCAAGACTACATGCGCCTGACCCCCAGTACTGACACTTCCTGCATCTAACAGGTGATTGCCAAGACTATGTGCGCCTGACCGCCAGTACTGACACTTCCTGCATCTAACAGGTGATTGCCAAGACTACGTGCGTCTGACCGCCAGTACTGACACTTCCTGCATCTAACGGGTGATTGCCAAGACTACGTGCGCCTGACCGCCAGGACTGACACTTCCTGCATCTAACAGGTGATTGCCAAGACTATGTGCGCCTGACCACCAGAACTGACACTTCCTGCATCTAACGGGTGATTGCCAAGACTACATGCGCCTGACCGCCAGTACTGACACTTCCCGCATCTAACAGGTGATTGCCAAGACTATGTGCGCCTGACCGCCAGTACTGACACTTCCTGCATCTAACAGGTGATTGCCAAGACTATGTGCGCCTGACCGCCAGTACTGACACTTCCTGCATCTAACAGGTGATTGCCAAGACTACGTGCGCCTGACCGCCAGTACTGACACTTCCTGCATCTAACGGGTGATTGCCAAGACTACGTGCGCCTGACCGCCAGTACTGACACTTCCTGCATCTAGCAGGTGATTGCCAAGACTACATGCACCTGACCGCCAGTACTGACACTTCCTGCATCTAACGGGTGATTGCCAAGACTACGTGCGCCTGACCGCCAGTACTGACACTTCCTGCATCTAACAGGTGATTGCCAAGACTACGTGCGCCTGACCGCCAGTACTGACACTTCCTGCATCTAACGGGTGATTGCCAAGACTACATGCGCCTGACCCCCAGTACTGACACTTCCTGCATCTAACAGGTGATTGCCAAGACTACGTGCATCTGACCGCCAGTACTGACACTTCCTGCATCTAACGGGTGATTGCCAAGACTACGTGTGCCTGACCGCCAGTACTGACACTTCCTGCATCTAACGGGTGATTGCCAAGACTATGTGCGCCTGGCCGCCAGTACTGACACTTCCTGCATCTAACAGGTGATTGCCAAGACTACGTGCGCCTGACCGCCAGTACTGACACTTCCTGCATCTAACGGGTGATTGCCAAGACTACGTGCGCCTGACTGCCAGTACTTACACTTCCTGCATCTAACAGGTGATTGCCAAGACTACGTGCGTCTGACCGCCAGTACTGACACTTCCTGCATCTAACGGGTGATTGCCAAGACTACGTGCGCCTGACCGCCAGGACTGACACTTCCTGCATCTAACAGGTGATTGCCAAGACTATGTGCGCCTGACCACCAGTACTGACACTTCCTGCATCTAACGGGTGATTGCCAAGACTACATGCGCCTGACCGCCAGTACTGACACTTCCTGCATCTAACAGGTGATTGCCAAGACTATGTGCGCCTGACAACCACACTGACACTTCCTGCATCTAACAGGTGATTGCCAAGACTATGTGCGCCTGACCGCCAGTACTGACACTTCCTGCATCTAACGGGTGATTGCCAAGACTACGTGCGCCTGACCGCCAGTACTGACACTTCCTGCATCTAATGGGTGATTGCCAAGACTACGTGCGCCTGACCGCCAGTACTGACACTTCCTGCATCTAACGGGTGATTGCCAAGACTACGTGCGCCTGACCGCCACTACTGACACGTCCTGCATCTAACAGGTGACTGCCAAGACCATGTGCGCCTGAACGCCAGTACTGACACTTCCTGCATCTAACGGGTGATTGCCAAGACTACGTGCGCCTGACCGCCAGTACTGACACTTCCTGCATCTAACGGGTGATTGTCAAGACTACGTGCGCCTGACCGCCAGTACTGACACTTCCTGCATCTAACGGGTGATTGCCAAGACTACGTGCGCCTGACAACCACACTGACACTTCCTGCATCTCACGGGTGATTGCCAAGACTACATGCGCCTGACTGCCAGTACTGACACTTCCTGCATCTAACAGGTGACTGCCAAGACTACGTGCACCTGACCGCCAGTACTGACACTTCCCGCATCTAACGGGTGATTGCCAAGACTACATGCGCCTGACCGCCAGTACTGACACTTCCTGCATCTAACGGGTGATTGCCAAGACTACGTGCGCCTGACTGACAGTACCGATACTTGCTGCATCTAACAGGTGATTGCCAAGACTACGTGCGCCTGACCACCAGTACTGACACGTCCTGCATCTAACAGGTGATTGCCAAGACTACGTGCACCTGACTGCCAGTACTGACACTTCCTGCATCTACCGGGTGATTGCCAAGACTATGTGCGTCTAACCGCCAGTACTGACACTTCCTGCATCTAAGAGGTGATTGCCAAGACTACGTGCACCTGACCACCAGTACTGACACTTCCTGCATCTAACGGGTGATTGCCAAGACTACATGCGCCAGACTGCCAGTACTGACACTTCCTGCATCTACCGGGTGATTGCCAAGACTACGTGCGCCTGACCGCCAGTACTGACACTTCCTGCATCTAACGGGTGATTGCCAAGACTACATGCGCCTGACCACCAGTACTGACACTTCCTGCATCTAACAGGTGATTGCCAAGACTACGTGCGCCTGACCCCCAGTACTGACACTTCCTGCATCTACCGGGTGATTGCCAAGACTACATGCGCCAGACTGCCAGTACTGACACTTCCCGCATCTAACGGGTGATTGCCAAGACTACGTGCGCCAGCCCGCCAGTACTGACACTTCCCGCATCTACCGGGTGATTGCCAAGACTACATGCACCTGACCGCCACTACTGACACGTCCTGCATCTAACAGGTGACTGCCAAGACTACATGCGCCTGACCGCCAGTACTGACACTTCCTGCATCTAACAGGTAATTGCCAAGACTACGTGCCCCTGACAACCACACTGACACTTCCTGCATCTAACAGGTGATTGCCAAGACTATGTGCGCCTGACCGCCAGTACTGACACTTCCTGCATCTAACGGGTGATTGCCAAGACTACATGCGCCTGACTGCCAGTATTGACACTTCCTGCATCTCACAGGTGATTGCCAAGACTATGTGCGCCTGACCCCCAGTACTGACACTTCCTCCATCTAACAGGTGATTGCCAAGACTACATGCCCCTGACAACCACACTGACACTTCCTGCATCTACCGGGTGATTGCCAAGACTACGTGCGCCTGACCGCCAGTACTGACACTTCCTGCATCTAACAGGTGATTGCCAAGACTATGTGCACCTGACCGCCAGTACTGACACTTCCCGCATCTAACAGGTGATTGCCAAGACTACGTGCACCTGACTGCCAGTACTGACACTTCCTGCATCTAACAGGTGATTGCCAAGACTACGTGCGCCTGACCGCCAGTACTGACACTTCCTGCATCTAACAGGTGATTGCCAAGACTACGTGCACCTGACTGCCAGTACTGACACTTCCTGCATCTAACAGGTGATTGCCAAGACTATGTGCGCCTGACTGCCAGTACTGACACTTCCTGCATCTAACGGGTGATTGCCAAGACTACGTGCGCCTGACCGCCAGTACTGACACTTCCTGCATCTAGCAGGTGATTTCCAAGACTACGTGCGCCTGACCCCCAGTACTGACACTTCCTGCATCTAACGGGTGATTGCCAAGACTACGTGCGCCTGACCCCCAGTACTGACACTTCCTGCATCTAACGGGTGATTGCCAAGACTACGTGCGCCTGACTGCCAGTACTGACACTTCCTGCATCTAACAGGTGATTGCCAAGACTACGTGCACCTGACTGCCAGTACTGACACTTCCTGCATCTAACAGGTGATTGCCAAGACTACGTGCGCCTGACCGCCAGTACTGACACTTCCTGCATCTAACAGGTGATTGCCAAGACTATGTGCACCTGACCGCCAGTACTGACACTTCCTGCATCTCACGGGTGATTGCCAAGACTACGTGCGCCTGACCGCCAGTACTGACACTTCCTGCATCTAACGGGTGATTGCCAAGACTACGTGCGCCTGACCGCCAGTACTGACACTTCCTGCATCTAACGGGTGATTGCCAAGACTACGTGCGCCTGACCGCCAGTACTGACACTTCCCGCATCTAACGGGTGATTGCCAAGACTACATGCGCCTGACCGCCAGTACTGACACTTCCTGCATCTAACAGGTGATTGCCAAGACTATGTGCGCCTGACTGCCAGTACTGACACTTCCTGCATCTAACGGGTGATTGCCAAGACTACGTGCGCCTGACCACCAGTACTGACACTTCCTGCATCTAACGGGTGATTGCCAAGACTACGTGCGCCTGACTGCCAGTACTGACACTTCCTGCATCTAACAGGTGATTGCCAAGACTACGTGCACCTGACTGCCAGTACTGACACTTCCTGCATCTAACAGGTGATTGCCAAGACTACGTGCACCTGACCGCCAGTACTGACACTTCCCGCATCTAACGGGTGATTGCCAAGACTACGTGCGCCTGACCACCAGTACTGACACTTCCTGCATCTAACAGGTGATTGCCAAGACTACGTGCACCTGACTGCCAGTACTGACACTTCCTGCATCTAACGGGTGATTGCCAAGACTATGTGCGCCTGACAACCACACTGACACTTCCTGCATCTAACGGGTGATTGCCAAGACTATGTGCGCCTGACAACCACACTGACACTTCCTGCATCTACCGGATGATTGCCAAGACTACGTGCGCCTGACCGCCAGTACTGACACTTCCTGCATCTAACGGGTGATTGCCAAGACTACGTGCGCCTGACCGCCAGTACTGACACTTCCTGCATCAAACGGGTGATTGCCAAGACTATGTGCACCTGACCGCCAGTACTGACACTTCCTGCATCTCACGGGTGATTGCCAAGACTACGTGCCCCTGACAACCACACTGACACTTCCTGCATCTACCGGGTGATTGCCAAGACTACGTGCGCCTGACCGCCAGTACTGACACTTCCTGCATCTAACGGGTGATTGCCAAGACTACGTGCGCCTGACCGCCAGTACTGACACTTCCTGCATCTAACAGGTGATTGCCAAGACTATGTGCACCTGACCGCCAGTACTGACACTTCCTGCATCTCACGGGTGATTGCCAAGACTACGTGCCCCTGACAACCACACTGACACTTCCTGCATCTACCGGGTGATTGCCAAGACTACGTGCGCCTGACCGCCAGTACTGACACTTCCTGCATCTAACAGGTGATTGCCAAGACTTTGTGCGCCTGACTGCCAGTACTGACACTTCCTGCATCTAACAGGTGATTGCCAAGACTACGTGCACCTGACTGCCAGTACTGACACTTCCTGCATCTAACAGGTGATTGCCAAGACTACGTGCGCCTGACCGCCAGTACTGACACTTCCTGCATCTAACAGGTGATTGCCAAGACTACGTGCGCCTGACCGCCAGTACTGACACTTCCTGCATCTAACGGGTGATTGCCAAGACTATGTGCACCTGACCGCCAGTACTGACACTTCCTGCATCTCACGGGTGATTGCCAAGACTATGTGCGCCTGACCGCCAGTACTGACACTTCCTGCATCTAACGGGTGATTGCCAAGACTACGTGCGCCTGACCGCCAGTACTGACACTTCCTGCATCTAACGGGTGATTGCCAAGACTACGTGCGCCTGACCGCCAGTACTGACACTTCCTGCATCTAACAGGTGATTGCCAAGACTACGTGCGCCTGACCCCCAGTACTGACACTTCCTGCATCTAACGGTGATTGCCAAGACTACGTGCACCTGACCACCAGTACTGACACTTCCTGCATCTAACGGGTGATTGCCAAGACTACATGCGCCTGACTGCCAGTACTGACACTTCCCGCATCTAACAGGTGATTGCCAAGACTACGTGCGCCTGACCCCCAGTACTGACACTTCCTGCATCTAACAGGTGATTGCCAAGACTACGTGCGCCTGACCCCCAGTACTGACACTTCCTGCATCTAACGGGTGATTGCCAAGACTACGTGCGCCTGACTGCCAGTACTGACACTTCCTGCATCTAGCAGGTGATTTCCAAGACTACGTGCGCCTGACCCCCAGTACTGACACTTCCTGCATCTAACGGTGATTGCCAAGACTACGTGCACCTGACCACCAGTACTGACACTTCCTGCATCTAACGGGTGATTGCCAAGACTACGTGCGCCTGACCGCCAGTACTGACACTTCCTGCATCTAACAGGTGATTGCCAAGACTATGTGCGCCTGACCGCCAGGACTGACACTTCCTGCATCTAACAGGTGATTGCCAAGACTACGTGCGCCTGACCGCCAGTACTGACACTTCCTGCATCTAACAGGTGATTGCCAAGACTACATGCCCCTGACCGCCAGTACTGACACTTCCTGCATCTAATGGGTGATTGCCAAGACCACGTGCGCCTGACTGCCAGTACTGACACTTCCTGCATCTAACGGGTGATTGCCAAGACTACGTGCGCCTGCCCGCCAGTACTGACACTTCCTGCATCTAACAGGTGATTGCCAAGACCACGTGCGCCTGACTGCCAGTACTGACACTTCCTGCATCTAACGGGTGATTGCCAAGACTACGTGCGCCTGCCCGCCAGTACTGACACTTCCCGCATCTAACGGGTGATTGCCAAGACTACGTGCGCCTGACCGCCAGTACTGACACTTCCTGCATCTAACAGGTGATTGCCAAGACTAAGTGCGCCTGACCGCCAGTACTGACACTTCCTGCATCTAACGGGTGATTGCCAAGACTACGTGCGCCTGACCGCCAGTACTGACACTTCCTGCATCTAACAGGTGATTGCCAAGACTATGTGCGCCTGACCCCCAGTACTGACACTTCCCGCATCTAACAGGTGATTGCCAAGACTACGTGCGCCTGACCGCCAGTACTGACACTTCCTGCATCTAACGGGTGATTGCCAAGACTACGTGCGCCTGACCCCCAGTACTGACACTTCCTGCATCTAACGGGTGATTGCCAAGACTACGTGCGCCTGACCGCCAGTACTGACACTTCCTGCATCTAACAGGTGATTGCCAAGACTACGTGCACCTGACCGCCAGTACTGACACTTCCTGCATCTAACGGGTGATTGCCAAGACTACGTGCGCCTGACCGCCAGTACTGACACTTCCTGCATCTAACGGGTGATTGCCAAGACTACGTGCGCCTGACCGCCAGTACTGACACTTCCTGCATCTAACGGGTGATTGCCAAGACTACGTGCGCCTGACCGCCAGTACTGACACTTCCCGCATCTAACAGGTGATTGCCAAGACTACGTGCGCCTGACCCCCAGTACTGACACTTCCTGCATCTAACGGGTGATTGCCAAGACTATGTGCGCCTGACTGCCAGTACTGACACTTCCTGCATCTAACGGGTGATTGCCAAGACTACGTGCGCCTGACCCCCAGTACTGACACTTCCTGCATCTAACAGGTGATTGCCAAGACTACGTGCGCCTGACCCCCAGTACTGACACTTCCTGCATCTAACGGGTGATTGCCAAGACTATGTGCGCCTGACCGCCAGTACTGACACTTCCTGCATCTAACGGGTGATTGCCAAGACTACGTGCGCCTGACCCCCAGTACTGACACTTCCTGCATCTAACGGGTGATTGCCAAGACTATGTGCGCCTGACCGCCAGTACTGACACTTCCTGCATCTAACGGGTGATTGCCAAGACTATGTGCGCCTGACCGCCAGTACTGACACTTCCTGCATCTAACAGGTGATTGCCAAGACTACGTGCACCTGCCCGCCAGTACTGACACTTCCTGCATCTAACGGGTGATTGCCAAGACTATGTGCGCCTGACCGCCAGTACTGACACTTCCTGCATCTAACGGGTGATTGCCAAGACTATGTGCGCCTGACCGCCAGTACTGACACTTCCTGCATCTAACAGGTGATTGCCAAGACTACGTGCGCCTGACCGCCAGTACTGACACTTCCTGCATCTAACGGGTGATTGCCAAGACTACATTCGCCTGACCGCCAGTACTGACACTTCCTGCATCTAACAGGTGATTGCCAAGACTACGTGCACCTGCCCGCCAGTACTGACACTTCCCGCATCTAACGGGTGATTGCCAAGACTACATTCGCCTGACCGCCAGTACTGACACTTCCTGCATCTAACAGGTGATTGCCAAGACTACGTGCGCCTGACCGCCAGTACTGACACTTCCTGCATCTAACAGGTGATTGCCAAGACTACGTGCGCCTGACCGCCAGTACTGACACTTCCTGCATCTAACGGGTGATGGGCGAGCAGCGGCCACATGGTGACGTATGTTGAGCATTAGAAATGGAACATCCTGTACAGACCTGCCTCTAAATGTTCTGTATTTACTGAATCTGACCAGCTCGTGGGTGTCAAACTCTGGTCTGCGGGCCACATTTGGCCCCCACAATAATTATATTTGGCCCATGAAGGGAATTATAAATGTATATTACAGCTGGCCCAGCGTGACCTCTGTCCGCACCGCTACCGCCAATCCACAGTGTGAAACCGGCCTGAGGAGGCGAGACAAACAACATGGATGCACTTCTACACTGTATAATCTTTGGCTGGGATAGCACAGGGCGGGAGACCACCAGGGATGCTATATTGGGGAAGGAGGGGTGTAAGCCCTAGTCTACCAGAGAAGCCATATGGTGATGGGAGGGGGGCACTAGACACCAGGGAAAAGTATAGGGGAGAGGAGAGGGGACACTATACACCTGGGAACTGTATAGGGAAGGGAGGAGGCATTAGCCATGAAGGAACTGTATAGGGGAGGGGGCTCCACTAGACATCAGGCAACAGTAAAGGGGTGTGAGGGGGGATCACTAGGCACCAGGGAACTGTATAGGGGAGAGGGAGGGCACTAGACATAAGGAAACAGTATAGGGGTGTGAGGGGGGATCACTAGACACCAGGGAACTGTATAGGGGAGGGGGAGGTCACTAGACACCAGGGAACTGTATGGGGAGGGGGAGGTCACTAGACATCAGGGAACAGTATAGGGCAGGGGGGAGGCATCACTTACTGATCGATCAGTCTGGCATATTGAGCCATAGCCAACCCATGTATGCCCAGCTTAAAGGAGAACTAAAGTGTTAAGTATATGGGGCTTACATATTTATTTCCTGTTAATCAATACCAGTTGCCTGGCAGCCCTGCTGGTCTATTTCTCTGCAGTAGTGTCTGAATAACACCAGAAACAAGCATGCAGCTGGTCTTGTCAGATCTGACAATTATGTCATAAACACCTGATCTGCTGCATGCTTGTTCAGGGGCTGTGGCTAAAAGTATTAGAGGCAGAGGATCAGCAGGACAGCCAGGCAACTGGTATTACTTGAAAGGAAAGAAATATGGCAGCCTCCTTATCCCTCTCATTACAGTTGTCCTTTAAGTGTGCATGGGCCTAAAACTTGTAGTGAAAGTCTAGCAGAGATCCCATGGATCAGATTCAGCTTAACCACTTAAGTACCAGCGGTCTCCGCCCCTTAAGGACCAGAGACAGCTGATACAGAAACGGCAGAAACCTGACGAATCGCCAAACATGCCCGCCGCAACGGCCGTCAACGCCGCACGTCGGGAATCTGGGCCTCCCACTCTGCCATCTCTATGACGGCAGAGTTCCTGTGAGCCGATCAGGAGCTGCTTTCATTGGCTCCTGGCCATCAATGTGAGCCAATGGGAGCTGCTTACATCGATAGACACGGCCAGGAGCCAATAGAATCAGCTCCTGACCTGCCTACAAGGCTTTGCCGTCATAGAGACAGGAGTCAGCTGCGGCGGGAGGCGTTGGGGATTCAGCCGGAGTGATGAAAACGGCGGATGTGAGCAGCGGTGGTGAGTTGAAATCTACGCCCTGGCAGCCAGATAGCATTCAAAGCGGCATAGATTTCAACTATCAAGGTCCTTGAGTAGTTAATGCCTTGTACACACTTGAAGCTGCTGTCGTCTCGCAGGGATAGGAAGACGACCCCTCAGGCGACAGTTGTGGCCGAGGCTGTATAGACACATCCTTAGCCTGCAGGCTAGCAATGCGTTGTGTAACCATGGAGGGGCACAGAAGGATGGTGTGCAGCGCACAGTGGAGAGAAAAGAAGCCAACGGCATCAGGCTACGTTCGGACGAGATGATCTGGCACGCCGGATCGGGATCCCTGTACACACAAGATTCTCGCTCAAGGCAGTCTTTAGCAGCTGCCTCAGACACATTTAATCTAGTAGGAGTATGAACCTCAAAGGACACCAGAAGCGAGAGGGATATGGAGGGTGCCATATTTCCAGTTATGGTTTGGCTGCAGTAGTGTCTGAATAGCAGCAGGAACAAGCATGCACGTAATCCAGTCCGACTTCAGGTAGAAACACCTGATCTGCTGCATGCTTGTTCAGGGGCTATGGCTGAAAGTATTAGAGGCAGAGGATCAGCAGGACAGCCAGGCAAAAAAGGCCAGAGGCGCTAAATGCAGACCTGGACTACTCTGAATTACCTGAAGAAGTGGGGTGACGCCCGCGAAACGCGTTGTGAAACTGTGGAGTGCATAAATAAATTTCTCTGTGTGTTATACCTTAAAACACACCTGTTTCTGAGTGTCCTTTGCAGTGGCTTGATATCCACCTCTACCACTTTCATGTTTTTAAACTTTTTATCTTATTGTTTTACTCTTTTGGCGCCTCTGCATCAATTTGTAAGCACAGGATGTTAACCCTATGTCTGCTTCCATGAAAGCAGGAAGTAGACACAATGCAGATTTATTGCAGGATCTGTATCAGCTATAACAAAGAAATGTTTTTCTGTAAAGCTTATTATGCTGTTGCTTATCTTTTAGAGCAGAGAGGAAGTTGTGAGTTCAGGCCCGCTGTCATTCGTTTCCTCTATCAGGAAGTAACAGAGCACAGTGGGTAAGGCGTATGTATTCCTGGCATGCACCTGGCGGATAGCCGCGTCGGAGGAGCTCCTGCTTTGACGTATTGCCTTGTGTGTGTGACCAATCTGTGCCTCGTCTAACTAGCTGCAGAGAGCGGGGATTAGGATGAATGAATTCTGGGACACCCACCCCCCCCCTCCTCCCATCTCTGCCTGCAGGTAGTTACACTGAGAGGATGAATTACTGGGCTGCACAGATAGCGGGGCTCAGGGAAGGAATTCTGGGACCCCCCCCACCTCCCCTCTCTGCCTGCAGGTAGTTACACTGAGAGGATGAATTACTCAGGGAAGGAATATTCATCTCCGGATTCCTCTGATACTCACCCCTCCATCCGAGCTTCCCAGGGAGAAACCGTCTTCAGCAATCCTGCGGGGAAAACACACAAACCGTAATCAGATCTCAGGAGGCGAATGAGGAACAGACACAGCGCAGAGGGCCCGGCGGGCGGACAGGTTTAAGCATCATATAAGGAAGAGAGAATCACACAGGCTTTGAGCTACAGGAAGATCAGGCCGGGCGGCAGAAAATCTCACACTTCAGGGCGGGGCTTTGTGAAACTTGATGGTATAATGTGCGTCTGTCTATGTGATGGGATGTTTCTGTAAGAGACAGTATATATCTACAGAGGCGTAACTATGGGGGGGGGGGGGGGGGGGGGGGGAAGGGGGCACATATGCCCCTGGGTGCAGCACTGTGAGGGCCCTCAGCACGGCCACTGCACCACCATGTACTCGAGAGGCGGCTCGCTAGCTGCCTGTAGTGCCCCTGATTCTCTCCCTCCCTCTGCAGAGGAGTGCAGAAGCATTAACAGCAGCAGAAAAAAGTGCAGGGCACACCTGGCTGTCTGTAGGGGGCACATCTGGCTATCTGTAGGGGGCACATCTGGCTATCTGCAGGGGGGCACATCTGGCTATCTGCAGGGGGGCACACCTGGCTATCTGTAGGGGGCACATCTGGCTATCTGCAGGGGGGGCACATCTGGCTATCTGCAGGGGGGGGCACATCTGGCTATCTGCAGGGGGGGCACATCTGGCTATCTGCAGGGGGGGCACATCTGGCTATCTGCAGGGGGGGGCACATCTGGCTATCTGCAGGGGGGGGCACATCTGGCTATCTGCAGGGGGGGGGCACATCTGGCTATCCGCAGGGGGGGGCACATCTGGCTATCTGCAGGGGGGGGGCACATCTGGCTATCTGCAGGGGGGGGCACATCTGGCTATCTGCAGGGGGGGGCACATCTGGCTATCTGCAGAGGGGGGCACATCTGGCTATCTGCAGGGGGGGGCACATCTGGCTATCTGCAGGGGGGGCACACCTGGCTATCTGTAGGGGGCACATCTGGCTATCTGCAGGGGGGGGGCACATCTGGCTATCTGCAGGGGGGGCACACCTGGCTATCTGCAGGGGGGGCACATCTGGCTATCTGCAGGGGGGGCACACCTGGCTATCTGCAGGGGGGGGGACACCTGGCTATCTGCAGGGGGGGCACATCTGGCTATCTGCAGGGGGGGCACATCTGGCTATCTGTAGGGGGACACCTGGCTATCTGTAGGGGGCACATCTGGCTATCTGCAGAGGGGGCACATCTGGCTATCTGTAGGGGGACACCTGGCTATCTGCAGGGGGGGCACACCTGGCTATCTGTAGGAGGACACCTGGCTATCTGTAGGGGGCACATCTGGCTATCTGCAGGGGGGGCACATCTGGCTATCTGTAGGGGGACACCTGGCTATCTGCAGGGGGGGCACATCTGGCTATCTGCAGGGGGGGGGCACATCTGGCTATCTGCAGGGGGGGCACATCTGGCTATCTGCAGGGGGGGGCACATCTGGCTATCTGCAGGGGGGGGCACACCTGGCTATCTGTAGGGGGACACCTGGCTATCTGCAGGGGGGGCACATCTGGCTATCTGCAGGGGGGGGGGCACATCTGGCTATCTGCAGGGGGGGGGCACATCTGGCTATCTGCAGGGGGGGGCACATCTGGCTATCTGCAGGGGGGGCACATCTGGCTATCTGCAGGGGGGGGCACACCTGGCTATCTGCAGGGGGACACCTGGCTATCTGCAGGGGGGGGCACATCTGGCTATCTGCAGGGGGGGGGCACATCTGGCTATCTGCAGGGGGGGGCACATCTGGCTATCTGCAGGGGGGGGCACACCTGGCTATCTGTAGGGGGGGCACACCTGGCTATCTGTAGGGGGCACATCTGGCTATCTGCAGGGGGGGGCACATCTGGCTATCTGCAGGGGGGGCACACCTGGCTATCTGCAGGGGGGGCACACCTGGCTATCTGCAGGGGGGGCACATCTGGCTATCTGCAGGGGGGGCACATCTGGCTATCTGCAGGGGGGGCACACCTGGCTATCTGTAGGGGGACACCTGGCTATCTGTAGGGGGCACATCTGGCTATCTGCAGAGGGGGCACATCTGGCTATCTGTAGGGGGACACCTGGCTATCTGCAGGGGGGGCACACCTGGCTATCTGTAGGAGGACACCTGGCTATCTGTAGGGGGCACATCTGGCTATCTGCAGGGGGGGCACATCTGGCTATCTGTAGGGGGACACCTGGCTATCTGCAGGGGGGGCACATCTGGCTATCTGCAGGGGGGGGGCACATCTGGCTATCTGCAGGGGGGGGGCACATCTGGCTATCTGCAGGGGGGGCACATCTGGCTATCTGCAGGGGGGGGGGCACACCTGGCTATCTGTAGGGGGACACCTGGCTATCTGCAGGGGGGGGGGGGCACATCTGGCTATCTGCAGGGGGGGGGCACATCTGGCTATCTGCAGGGGGGGGCACATCTGGCTATCTGCAGGGGGGGGGGGGCACATCTGGCTACCTGTAGGGGGACACCTGGCTATCTGTAGGGGGCACATCTGGCTATCTGTAGGGGGACACCTGGGTATCTGTAGGGTGGAAGGGAATATGGCTAACAACATTTGTACATTTGACTCCCCCCATGCCCACGTTCTGATACGTGGCCACGCACAGTTTGTCTGTTTGGGGGGGGGGGGGGACCTGTCTATCTCCGGGCAGTGAAATCAGTAGCTCCCCCTGTATATCTAGCAAGGCTATGTGGCCTGTGTGCTGCAGTTTGGAGTACAGACTGTCCACAATTACCCACAGTGCTGCGGGAGATATTAGCAGCAGCCGGCACTCTGCAATCTGCCTGAAACAGCGTGGAATAGTTGTGTTTTATATGCACTAAAAACAATGTAAATCAGCTGAAATAATGACTTTTATTAATATGTTTAATGCTAAGAGCTAAAATAAGAAGGCTGCTCTATATTTCTCGCCAAAGCTAGAGTTTCTCTTTAGCCTGAAGACAGGGATATTGATTTCCTTTTAAGTAATACCAGTTGCCTGGCTATCCTGCTGATCTATTTGGCTGCAGTAGTGTGTGAGTCGCCCACCAGAAACAAGCATGCAGCTAATCCAGTCTGACTTCAGGTAGAAACACCTGATCTGCTGCATGCTTGTTCAGGGGCTATGGCTGAAAGTATTAGAGGCAGAGGATCCGCAGGACAGCCAGGTAATGTGCATTGTTTAGAAGGAAATGCATATAGCAACCTCCATACACCTCTCACTTCAAGTGTGCTTTAAGGAGAAACTCCAGAGAAAGCTTTTGGCTGCATGCTTGTTTCAGGTGTGTGCTTCAGACACTACTGCAGCCAAATAGATAAGCAGGACCACCAGGCAACTGGTATTGTTTAAAGGACATCTGAAGAGAGAGGTATATGGAGGCTGCCATGTTTATTTCTTGCCTGGCAGCCCTGCTAATCATCTGCCTCTAATGCATTTAGCCATAGCCCCTGAACAAGCATACAGCAGATCAGGGGTTTCTGACATTGTCAGGTCTGACAGATTAGCTGCATGCTTATTCTGGGGTGATTTAGACACTTCTGCAGCCAAACAAACCAGCAGGGCTGCCAGGCAACTGGTATTGTTGTAAAAGGAAACAAACATGGCAGCCTCCATAGTCACCTCACTTCAGTTGCCCTTTAACCCATTTACAGCTTCAATAGAGTTGTCACGTTTGAGATAAGTGCACTGCTTATGACCTCAGCCAGTAGAACTTGTGCTGAAAATTCTTGGAATGCTTTGATCTCTCTCTGCTGGCAGAACATATACAAAATGAAAGCAGAAGCCCTCTGTTATTGTGTCACACTGCCCCCTAGTGACAAGTACCAATACATACACATTACAGCAGTACTAGCTAGAAGAAAGGAAATATAATAAGAAATAAAAATTATGCTACAATAAATTGCAAGCCTCTAAATACATTGGCTTCAATTCATCAAGCATTACCGCATTCGGTAATGCTGAAAACAGCTGACTTAACGAAGCACTTTAGAAAATGTTAATTCATCAAAGCTGTTACCGAATGAGAAGCTGAAATGACACAGCAATGAGATAAATTACCGACATGTGCTCAACAAATGTTAATTCATCAAGGTTCCCACATTCGCTAACACATTCGGTGTTTATCTCAAGCTCTCCCCTGTCGTTACAGGCTTCGAAAGCCTTCTGTGTGAATGTTTTCATGATTAGCAGGAGCAGGCAGCCAATAAAAACAGCCCCTGTTCTCCTGCAAGTGCTGCTGATAGGTGCTGATAGGTCACACAGGCTTCTCCACACAAGCTTCCAGACCCCCCAGGCAGTGAGCAGAGAGAACGGGTCAAAATATATCCCCAGATTCCCTTCGGTGGTGTAACCCTTTCAGGCCCTGTTTGATAATGCAAAGATGCTGGTGGTGAAATCACCAAGCATGGCATTTGTAATGTCTCCAGGAAGTTCATCTACGTTGTGGCAAATAAATAAAATGTTAAGAAAGACTGATGGACAGATTCAGAGCAGCAGAGGCAGTATAAATAACAGTAACTATAACACCTTTACATCTAAAGGGATGTCTGGATGCCTTCTATTGTTATCAGCTTGTAACAACACACGGACATTCCAAGCTGCTCTGCACCACTCTGCTGTTATCTAACAGCCTTTGATGAATTGAAGCCTAGTAGTTCGGTAACTTAACGAACCTCTACCACACATGGGAAAATATTGATGAATTAGCACAGTGAAGTGTAAAATACCGAATGCGGTATTTTAAGGACTGGGATTTTGTTATCGAACACCCTTTGATGAATTGAAGCCAGGCTGCTAAAGGGTTCAAAGGAAACCAATATGTCAGCCTCAATACTCCTGTTACTTCAGTTGTCCTTTAAACTACACTTACATGACTGAAGGGGGGGGGGGGGGGTTCCTAATAAGGAATATAAGCCTGAGCGAGGCTGTAATGGTTATGGGAGCACTTCAATTAATTCCTCTATAAGTGTCCTTATCCTTTCAATTATTCCTTTTTTTATCATTTTCAGAATATTCCATCAGCAGTGGCAAAGTTCAGCACAACACTGCCCCCTCTGTTCAGATGCTGCACTGCACCTGCCTGATAATTTATGCAGACGGTGTTACAGTGGATGATCTACTATTCAAACAGGAAGCTTTGTTAAACATGACAAACACTCAGGGTAAATTAAACAGAAAGCGGCACAGAAGCTGAAGCTGAGTACTGGCACTATTTACATGACTATTAATTTCCTCTTCTGTGATCATCAACAAAAGGGTGATCTTTTTTCATTCTGGGGTCAACTGAATTAAAGAGACTTCAAAGTGAGAGGTATACGGAGAGTGCCATATTTATTTCCTTTTAAAGGGAACAGAAACTGAGAAGGATATGGATTTTTCCTTTTAAAATAATACCAAAGAGATCAGCAGGACTGCCAGGCAACTGGCATTGTTTAAAAGGAAACATCCATATCCCTCTCAGTTAAGGTTCCCTTTAACCTCCTTGGCGGTAATCCCGAGCTGAGCTCGGGGTATGCCGCCGGAGGTCGCCGCTCAGGCCCTGCTGGGCCGATTTCCATTCTGTAAAAAGCAGCACACGCAGCCAGCACTTTGCCAGCCGCGTGTGCTGCCCGATCGCCGCCGCTCCGCGGCGATCCGCCGCGTGCAGCGGCGAAAGAGGGTCCCCCCAGCCGCCCGAGCCCAGCGCAGCCGGAACAAACAGTTCCGGCCGGCGCTAGGGGCTGGATCGGGCGGCTCTGACGTCAGGACGTCGACTGACGTCCATGACGTCACTCCGCTCGTCGCCATGGCGACGAGGAAAGCGAAACAAGATAGGCCGCTCATTGCGGCCTATCTTGTTACTTTCGATTGCCGGAGGCGATCGAAAGTACGCTTCCGGAGCGCCCTCTAGTGGGCTTTCATGCAGCCAACTTTCAGTTGGCTGCATGAAATTTTTTTTTTTTAATTTAAAAAAAACCCTCCCGCAGCCTCCCTGGCAAAATAAATAAACCGCCAGGGAGGTTAAGCAATACCAGTTGCCTGGCTGTCCTGCTGATCCTCTGCCTCTAATAGTATTGGCCATAGCCCCTGAACAAGCATGCAGCAGATCAGAGGTTTCTGACATTATTGTCAGATCTGACAAGACTAGCTGCATGCTTGTTTCTTGTGTGATTCAGATACTACTGCAGCCAAATAGACCAGCAAGGCTGCCAGGCAACTGGTATTGATAAAAAGTAAATAAATAAAATAAAGGAATTAAATATTTCAGCCTCCATATCCCTCTCACTTCAGTTGTGCTACTATACGACCGCTCCATGCCAATGGGCGTGGCCACGGCAGCAGCCCCAGGACCGTCTAATGCCAAATGGCGTCATCTCCTGGGGCTGCAGTTTGTAGGAGATCTCGCGCATCTCCTGCTCGGGGGCGGAGCTCCGCCCCGCCTTCAGTCTCCGGGCGATCACCGTCTTTCTAGTAAGTACAGCGCTGCGATCTGCATCAGCATGATGTATCATGTGACAGTGGCGCATGTATGACATCACATGTGCCGAGTCACATGGTACCAGAGACATCAGAGGAGGCCAGTCTTGGCGGCGGTACTTAAAAACTCTGAGCATGGGCACCAGGGTAACCTGGACAATGGCGGCATCACAAGGGGGTTTTCTGATCAGATTAGATCAGAGAGGGATTTAAAATCTCATGATCGATCTGCCCATACATCGAGTGATGTATGGCCACCTTAAAGGGAACTTAAACTGAGAAGGATATGGATTTTTTTCTTTTAAATAATACCACTTGCCTGACTCTCCTGCTGATCCTGTGTCTCTAATGCTTTTAGCCACAGCCTCTGAATAAGCATGCAGATCAGGTGACTGAAGTCAGACTGGATTAGCTGCATGCTTGTTTCAGGTGTGTGATTCAGCCACTACTGCAGCCAAAGAGGTCAGCAGGACTGCCAGGCAACTGGTATTGTTTAAAAGGAAACCTCCATATCCCTCTCAGTTTAGGTTCCCTTTAAAGGAATCATCAGCCAAATAAAAAAAAAAAAAAAAACTTTACTCACCTCACCAGCCCCTTGCAGCCGACTGTCCCACGCCAACCGCTCCGCTCTCCGCCGCCATCCCGGGCTCCGTGCATGCTGCAGAGGCTGACCCCGAGGTCGTCCTTGCTGCGCCTGCGTGAACCACCGCCGTCAATCATGGCCACGTTGCCCGCGGCTTACTGCGCAGGCAGAGAACTACTTGTGAAATTTGTAGTAGAGTAAGCTTTAGGTCGAGGGCAGGCTAGAGACAGACTGAGTCAGGTCACAGGCCGAGGTCAAGGGCAGGCTAGAGACAGACTGAGTCAGGTCACAGGCCGAGGTCAAGGGCAGGCTAGAGACAGACTGAGTCAGGTCACAGGCCGAGGTCAAGGGCAGGCTAGAGACAGACTGAGTCAGGTCACAGGCCGAGGTCAAGGGCAGGCTAGAGACAGACTAAATCAGGTCACTGGCCGAAATCGAGGGCAGGCTAGAGACAGACTGAGTCAGGTCACAGGTCGAGGTCAAGTGCAGGCTAGAGACAGACTGAGTCAGGTCACTGGCCGAGGTCGAGGGCAGGCAGAGTTCTAGATTAAAGTACCCTTGAAGTGAGAGGGCTATGGAGGCTGATATATTTATTTCCTTTTAACCAATACCAGTTGCCTGGCAGCCCTGCTGATAATTTTTTCTGCATTAGTTTCTGAATAACACACCTGAAACAAGCATACAGCTAATCAAGCCAGACTTCAGTCAGCACACCTGAACTGCTGCATGCTTGTTCAGGGGCTATGGCTAAAAGTATTAGAGGCAAAGGATCAGCAGGACTGCCAGGCGATGTGCATTACTGTATATACTCGCATATAAGCCTAATTTTTCAGCACAAAAAATTTGCTGAAAAGTTACCCCCTCGGCTTATATGCGAGTCAGTGGAGCAGAATGGATGGTGGAGCAGGTTTTGTTACTGGCAGAGGAGCGTAAGGATTGTGCACTAGTGATCCTGCTCTTACCAGCTGGCTCCCTGCTGTGTCTGTGCCCCCCATTCCCTGCAACATGGGCCTCAATTCACGGAGCATTATCAAACGTTTATCAAACACTTTATCAAACGTTTGATAATTTACCTCATGGGTAAAATCGCACCAAGGTGTTATATATTTGTTGAACGTTTTATCGGTAAAACATTCGATAAATATATAACACCTTAGTGAATTCAAAATTAGATTTTACCCATAAGGTAATTTATCAAACGTTTATCAAACGTTTGATAAAGTGTTTGATAAAACTCCGTGAATTGAGGCCATGGTGTGCAGAGTGCGCTGCTCAGGACTACCTGCGTCCCCTGGCTTGTGGAGCGAAGCATGCAAGCAATGTGTCAGTAGTGCAATGATCGGGGATTCTTCCTGTGTGGCATTCGCTGACTCATATGTATGACCCCATCTAGTGGTGTCTTGAGACACAGCTGTATCATCCTTGGGGCACATCTGGCTATGAGGAGGGGGGCTGACTTGTACTGGGGGAACATCTGGCTACTGTGGAGCGGGCTATACTGGGGAGGGGCTTATATGTGAGTCAATCACGTTCTCCTGGTTTCTGAGGGAAAAGTGGGTACCTCGGCTTATACGCGGGTCGGCTTATATGCGAGAATATACGGTATTTAAAGGTAAATAAACGTGGCAGCCTCCATATCCCTCTTATATCAGTTGTATTTTACGTGGGTAACAGGCCAAAGCTCAGGGAAAGCGGAACACAGTTGTAAACAAGATAACCAGGCAGGGTCTGTAACAGGAAGACAATCAGGATCAGGCAGGCCAAGTACTATCGTAATAGGCAAACCAAAGCTGAGAGTACTATCAGCCCCGAGTGCAGGGAGAGGTCGGCTTTCACGCTCAGAGACTTGGTGCACCGGCACGCAATTTAATGTGTGGCACGTGCGCGAGCTTTCCTGCAATCTCACACACGTGCGCGAGCTTTCCTGCAATCTCACACACGTGCGCGAGCTTTCCTGCAATCTCACACACGTGCGCGAGCTTTCCTGCGATCTCACACACGTGCGCGAGCTTTCCTGCGATCTCACACACGTGCGCGAGCTTTCCTGCGATCTCACACACGTGCGCGAGCTTTCCTGCAATGTCACACACGTGCGCGAGCTTTCCTGCGATCTCACACGTGCGCAAGCTTTCCTGCGATCTCACACGTGCGCAAGCTTTCCTGCGATCTCACACACGTGCGCGAGCTTTCCTGCGATCTCACACACGTGCGCAAGCTTTCCTGCGATCTCACACACGTGCGCGAGCTTTCCTGCGATCTCACACGTGCGCGAGCTTTCCTGCGATCTCACACACGTGCGCGAGCTTTCCTGCGATCTCACACACGTGCGCGAGCTTTCCTGCGATCTCACACACGTGCGCGAGCTTTCCTGCGATCTCACACACGTGCGCGAGCTTTCCTGCGATCTCACACACGTGCGCGAGCTTTCCTGCGATCTCACACACGTGCGCGAGCTTTCCTGCGATCTCACACACGTGCGCGAGCTTTCCTGCGATCTCACACACGTGCGCGAGCTTTCCTGCGATCTCACACACGTGCGCGAGCTTTCCTGCGATCTCACACACGTGCGCGAGCTTTCCTGCGATCTCACACACGTGCGCGAGCTTTCCTGCGATCTCACACACGTGCGCGAGCTTTCCTGCGATCTCACACGTGCGCGAGCTTTCCTGCGATCTCACACGTGCGCGAGCTTTCCTGCGATCTCACACGTGCGCGAGCTTTCCTGCGATCTCACACGTGCGCGAGCTTTCCTGCGATCTCACACGTGCGCGAGCTTTCCTGCGATCTCACACGTGCGCGAGCTTTCCTGCGATCTCACACACGTGCGCGAGCTTTCCTGCGATCTCACACACGTGCGCGAGCTTTCCTGCGATCTCACACACGTGCGCGAGCTTTCCTGCGATCTCACACACGTGCGCGAGCTTTCCTGCGATCTCACACACGTGCGCGAGCTTTCCTGCGATCTCACACACGTGCGCGAGCTTTCCTGCGATCTCACACACGTGCGCGAGCTTTCCTGCGATCTCACACACGTGCGCGAGCTTTCCTGCGATCTAACAAACGTGCGCGAGCTTTCCTGCGATCTCACACACGTGCGCGAGCTTTCCTGCGATCTCACAAACGTGCGCGAGCTTTCCTGCGATCTCACACGTGCGCGAGCTTTCCTGCGATCTCACACATGTGCGCGAGCTTTCCTGCGATCTCACACATGTGCGCGAGCTTTCCTGCGATCTCACGTGCGCGAGCTTTCCTGCGATCTCACACACGTGCGCGAGCTTTCCTGCGATCTCACACATGCGCGAGCTTTCCTGCGCTCTCACACATGCGCGATCACACATGCGCGAGCTTTCCTGCGATTTCACACATGCGCGAGCTTTCCTGCGATCTCACACACGTGCGCGAGCTTTCCTGCGATCTCACACACGTGCGCGAGCTTTCCTGCAATCTCACACGTGCGCGAGCTTTCCTGCGATCTCACACACGTGCGCGAGCTTTCCTGCGATCTCACACATGCGCGAGCTTTCCTGCGCGATCACACATGCGCGAGCTTTCCTGCGATCTCACACACGTGCGCGAGCTTTCCTGCGATCTCACAAACGTGCGCGATCTTTCCTGCAATCTCACACGTGCGCGAGCTTTCCTGCGATCTCACACACGTGCGCGAGCTTTCCTGCGATCTCACACGTGCGCGAGCTTTCCTGCGATCTCACACGTGCGCGATCACACATGCGCGAGCTTTCCTGCGATCTCACACACGTGCGCAAGCTTTCCTGCGATCTCACAAACGTGCGCGAGCTTTCCTGCGATCTCACACGTCCGCGAGCTTTCCTGCGATCTCACACACATGTGCGAGCTTTCCTGCGATCTCACACGTGCGCGAGCTTTCCTGCGATCTCACACACGTGCGCGAGCTTTCCTGCGATCTCACACACGTGCGCGAGCTTTCCTGCGATCTCACACACGTGCGCGAGCTTTCCTGCGATCTCACACACGTGCGCGAGCTTTCCTGCGATCTCACAAACGTGCGCGAGCTTTCCTGCGATCTCACACGTGCGCGAGCTTTCCTGCGATCTCACACATGTGCGCGAGCTTTCCTGCGATCTCACACGTGCGCGAGCTTTCCTGCGATCTCACATGCGCGAGCTTTCCTGCGATCTCACACACGTGCGCGAGCTTTCCTGCGATCTCACACATGCGCGAGCTTTCCTGCGCGATCACACATGCGTGAGCTTTCCTGCGATTTCACACATGCGCGAGCTTTCCTGCGATCTCACACATGCGCTATCACACATGCGCGAGCTTTCCTGCGATCTCACACACGTGCGCGAGCTTTCCTGCGATCTCACAAACGTGCGCGATCTTTCCTGCAATCTCACACGTGCGCGAGCTTTCCTGCGATCTCACACACGTGCGCGAGCTTTCCTGCGATCTCACACGTGCGCGAGCTTTCCTGCGATCTCACACGTGCGCGAGCTTTCCTGCGATCTCACACGTGCGCGAGCTTTCCTGCGATCTCACACATGCGCGATCACACATGCGCGAGCTTTCCTGCGATCTCACACACGTGCGCAAGCTTTCCTGCGATCTCACAAACGTGCGCGAGCTTTCCTGCGATCTCACACACGTGCGCGAGCTTTCCTGCGATCTCACACACGTGCGCGAGCTTTCCTGCGATCTCACACGTGCGCGAGCTTTCCTGCGATCTCACACGTGCGCGAGCTTTCCTGCGATCTCACAACACGCGTGTAAGACACTGCACCAAATAAAGTCGTCAGCTGCCCACCGCATTCACTCCCTGTGACAGATCCAAAGCAGTTTCGGAAACAGGCGCACAGAACACCTCACCAGCATTATTAGTATTATTTTGAATTTACACTATATAGCTCCAATATCTTCACAGCACATTACAGAGTATATTGTCTTGTCACTGACTGACTTCAGAGGAGCTCACAATCTAATCCTACCATAGACATAGTGTAATGTCCTACCATATTATTATGTATTTATATAGCACTGACATCTAATGCAGCACATTACAGAGTACATAGCCATGTCACTGACTGCCCTCAGAGGAGCTCACAATCTAACCCTACCATAGACATAGTGTAATGTCCTACCATATTATTATTATGTATTTATATAGCACTGACATCTTCTGCAGCACATTACAGAGTACATAGTCATGTCACTGACTGTCCTCAGAGGAGCTCACATTCTAATCCTACCATAGTCATAGTCTAATGTCCTACCATATTATTATTATGTATGTATATAGCACTGACATCTCCTGCAGCACATTACAGAGTACATAGTCATGTCACTGACTGTCCTCAGAGGAGCTCACACTCTAATCCTACCATAGTCATAGTCTAATGCCCTACCATATTATTATTATGTATTTATATAGCACTGACATCTCCTGCAGCACATTACAGAGCACATAGTCATGTCACTGACTGTCCTCAGAGGAGCTCACACTCTAATCTTACCATAGTCATAGTGTAATGTCCTACCATATTATTATTATGTATTTATATAGCACTGACATCTTCTGCAGCACATTACAGAGTACATAGTCATGTCACTGACTGTCCTCAGAGGAGCTCACACTCTAATCCTACCATAGTCCTATGTCTATGTATGTGTTGTACAGTGTATTTATCGTAGTCTAGGGCCAATTTAGGGGTAAGTCAATTAATTTATCTGTATGTTTTTAGGACGCAGGAGGAGTACCCGGAGGAAACCCATGCAGACACGGGGAGAATATACAAACTCCATGCAGATAGTGCCCTGGCTGGTATTTGATCCAGGGACCCAGCACTGCAAGAGGAGCGTGCTAAGCACTATGCCGCCGTGCTGCCCATGATGCTATGCTATGCTATTCTGGTGAGGGTCCCTTTCATCCACAGTGCAGCCCATGCTGGAGCTCCGCATTGCAGTGTGCACAGCGCCTGCACTGACCTCTGTGAAAGTCAGGCTGTAACATACCTGTAGATTGCTTCTATCCCTATCACGCCACAACAGCGAGTACCCCCCCCCCCCCATGCTCTGATCTGGTTTATTCCCGGTTACTCTGAGCGCCCCCTGCTGTGCAGCCGCCTGATCCAGGCCTGTAATTATGCAGTAGTACAATTTACTTAATGTACAGCTCTGCGGAATCTGCTGGAGGATCATACATTATTTATAATGCTGCTTTATAGTCCCGCAGTTATTATTTTACTGCGCGGGCTGGGAAGCAATTCCAGGGGTAATATATGGGCAGGTTTTATCTAAACAATTCAGATTGGGAAAACGCCGATTATAGCTCATCTCCAGGCGGCCGGATAAACACACCGCTGGGCCCTCCCCCACCTACGTACCACAACGCTTAGCGGCCTTTTATAAGAAGGATACGCTCACAAATGCTTTTCATTTTTTAAGTCTTAAAAGGAACCCAAGGTGTGAGACCCGTGGAGGCTGCCATATTTATTGCCTTTTAAATAATACCAGTTGCCTGGCTGCCTTGCTGATCTTTCTGGTCAGTGGGGTCTGAATCACACACCTGAAACAAGCATGCAGCTAATCTTGTCACATTTCTCAGAGACATCTGATCTGCATGCTTGTTCAGGGGCTGTGGCTTACAGTATTAGAGACAGAGGATCAGCAGGACAAGCCAGGCAATCTGCATTATTTAAAGAGAATCTGAAGCTAAATTAAAAAAAAACAAAAACAAATACTTACCTAAGGAGAGGGAAGGCACTGGGTCCTATCGAGCCTTCCTGTTCCTCTCTCGGTCCCCGCGTTCCAGCCAGGGCTGTGGAGTCGGTACAAAGATCATCCCACTCCGATTCCTCAGTTTATGAAACCTCAGACTCCAAATACCCAAAATTGCTTTGACTTTGACTCCGATTACACAGCCCTGGTTCCAGCCCTCGCTCCTCCGCTCCAATCTCCTGCTGTGGGAAACGTCGGGAGCCTGAGTGCTTCTGAAGACAGGCAGCTATGTACTGCGCATGCACGAGTGCACAAGCATGCGCAGAGCGTCTTTGGGAGCACTCATGCTCCCGAAGACTTCCAAAGCCTCAGGGAGCAGCAGAGAGCAGTCACTGACACATCGGTAGGAGATCACTAACTGGGGAGCCAGCGCTAGAACGCGGGGACCAGGAGAGGAGAGGGAAGGCTGTATGGGAACCAGAGCCTTCCCTCTCCTTATTAAGATTTTCACCTGAATAGAAGGAAGGCTCTGGATCCTATAGAGCCTGCTCAGTCCTCACTATGTCCCCGCATTCCACCTCTAGCTCCCCTGTTCTAATTTCACACCTTCGAAACTCCTCTGAAGCACTCGTGCGCCCGAAGTGTGTAAAGACTGCATTCGCTTTAAGGCTGCATAGCCAGGCTGGACAACTCACTAGTACAGTATCCAGGAATCCTTAAAAACTGCAGCAGTCACTGAATAGAGGCAGCCACTCACTTCCTGTGAGTGGATCCGATACCTTTGCGGGCAGGACTTAGCACTCTCCTCTCCACTCTCTTTAGTTTTGCAGCGAGTAGGCCCGCACTGATCTGCACTACACCAGCTACCAGGGGCGTCATCACTAACAAGGGAAGAGATACCCGAGAGTGCATACAACCCCGTGGGAGGACTGTGATGATACTTTTATCAGTGATTGGAAAGTGGAAGTGGTAACGCGGCATCCTCTTTTGTTTATATTCACATTATTCCTCATTTTCCCCTTATTTGTGCAGTTCTGTATATCCAGCGCCAGTACCATTCTTCTAGTCTCACAAATGTTATCAGGCATCAACTCAGCCTGAAGAGAGCAGCAGACCATGGGTTTCACACTGACGTATGACGCATGCACCGCCCACTGACATGTGACGCATAGCTCCACCCACTAACATCTGACGTATGCTCCACTCACTGACATATGACGCATGCACCGCCCACTGACATGTGACGTATGCTCCACCCACTAACATCTGACGTATGCTCCACTCACTGACATATGACACATGCACCGCCCACTGACATGTGACGTATGCTCCACCCACTAACATCTGAAGTATGCTCCACTCACTGACATATGACGCATGCACTGCCCACTGACATGTGAAGTATGCTCCACCCACTAACATCTGACGTATGCTCCACTCACTGACATATGACACATGCACCGCCCACTGACATGTGACGTATGCTCCACCCACTAACATCTGACGTATGCTCCACTCACTGACATATGACGCATGCACCGCCCACTGACATGTGACGTATGCTCCACCCACTAACATCTGACGTATGCTCCACTCACTGACATATGACGCATGCACCGCCCACTGACATGTGAAGTATGCTCCACCCATTAACATCCGACGTATGCTCCACTCACTGACATATGACGCATGCACTGCCCACTGACATGTGAAGTATGCTCCACCCACTAACATCTGACGTATGCTCCACTCACTGACATATGACGCATGCACCGCCCACTGACATGTGACGTATGCTCCACCTACTAACATCTGACGTATGCTCCACTCACTGACATATGACGCATGCACTGCCCACTGACATGTGAAGTATGCTCCACTCACTGAAATATGACACATGCACCGCCCACTGACATGTGACGTATGCTCCACCCACTAACATCTGACGTTTGCTCCACTCACTGACATATGACGCATGCACCGCCCACTGACATGTGAAGTATGCTCCACCCACTAACATCTGACATATGCTCCACCCACTGACATGACGTATCCACCGCCCACTGTTTACTATATCAAGAGTAAGCGTCACATATGGGCCAAAAAACATGTTTACTATAACAGAAGTTTTATTATATTCAGGTTTACTATACCAAGCGTTGCTCCCATAGACTTAAAATGGAGATTGGCCGGGACCAGGAGAGGCAATATACCCGAGTGTATTATAACGAGATTATACTGTAGTACTCAGATGTGTGTATGAGGTGTTTTGGAACTTGCTAATAAACGTTGGGGCGGAGCAAGCAGTCTGACGTATGACATCATAGCGCGCAGGAATCTAGAAGCCCTAGCTGAAAGGCGAGCGGAGAGCTGGACGCCTCAGGATACTCGCCGGAGGGGGGCCGACACAATACAGATATTGAGATACGCAGGATACAAGCGCAGGAGTCTGTAAGTGTAATTGGCAGCAGGCTTGGGCTGAATTGTTATGACATAATACGCTATGATGTTCTGTGTTTTATATTTTGAATATTAAACTGATCGTTTTGGAAGTGAGGCTGCTGAGCCATTCTGTTGATGAAGTGTGAATACCGCCAGTGACTAACGGTGGGCTACATCTGGTGATCCACTACAAGTACTCAGAGTGTTGGGAAGCTAAGTGCATGGAGTGGTCCCCTATTCACTGCATGGAGCGGTCAACTGACACCTGGGAGGATTGTCGTTATTGCTGACTGTGATGGATTGGATGGAGACGGTATCACACTATGTGAGATTGGTTTACAGGTACTAGTGATTGAGGAGGAGCGTGCGGCAACAAGTTCTGTTGTGCTGAGTGTTGTATAATCAAGTTTGATAGTTCAGCATTCGTGTGAGAGGAGCCCCTCCATAACCAGCAGCTCAGAGCTCTGACAGCCCGGCCTAGAGATGGAGAGAGTACAGCATTCATGTGAGAGGAGCCCCTCCATAAGCAGCAGCTCAGAGCTCTGACAGCCCGGCCTAGAGATGGAGAGAGTACAGCATTCGTGTGAGAGGAGCCCCTCCATAAGCAGCAGCTCAGAGCTCTGACAGCCCGGCCTAGAGATGGAGAGAGTACAGCATTCGTGTGAGAGGAGCCCCTCCATAAGCTGCAGCTCAGAGCTCTGACAGCCCGGCCTAGAGATGGAGAGAGTACAGCATTCGTGTGAGAGGAGCCCCTCCATAAGCTGCAGCTCAGAGCTCTGAGTATTGTAAAATAAAGTTTGATAGTTCAGCATTCGTGTGAGAGGAGCCCCTCCATAACCAGCAGCTCAGAGCTCTGACAGCCCGGCCTAGAGATGGAGAGAGTACAGCATTTGTGTGAGAGGAGTCCCTCCATAAGCAGCAGCTCAGAGCTCTGACAGCCCGGCCTAGAGATGGAGAGAGTACAGCATTCGTGTGAGAGGAGCCCCTCCATAAGCTGCAGCTCAGAGCTCTGAGTATTGTAAAATAAAGTTTGATAGTTCAGCATTCGTGTGAGAGGAGCCCCTCCATAAGCAGCAGCTCAGAGTTCTGACAGCCCGGCCTAGAGATGGAGAGAGTACAGCATTTGTGTGAGAGGAGCCCCTCCATAAGCTGCAGCTCAGAGCTCTGACAGCCCGGCCTAGAGATGGAGAGAGTACAGCATTCGTGTGAGAGGAGCCCCTCCATAAGCAGCAGCTCAGAGCTCTGACAGCCCGGCCTAGAGATGGAGAGAGTACAGCATTTGTGTGAGAGGAGCCCCTCCATAAGCAGCATCTCAGAGCTCTGACAGCCCGGCCTAGAGATGGAGAGAGTACAGCATTCGTGTGAGAGGAGCCCCTCCATAAGCAGCAGCTCAGAGCTCTGACAGCCCGGCCTAGAGATGGAGAGAGTTCAGCATTCGTGTGAGAGGAGTCCCTCCATAAGCATCAGCTCAGAGCTCTGACAGCCCGGCCTAGAAATGGAGAGAGTACAGCATGTGTGAGAGGAGCCCCTCCATAAGCTGCAGCTCAGAGCTCTGACAGCCCGGCCTAGAGATGGAGAGAGTACAGCATTCGTGTGAGAGGAGCCCCTCCATAAGCAGCAGCTCAGAGCTCTGACAGCCCGGCCTAGAGATGGAGAGAGTACAGCATTCGTGTGAGAGGAGCCCCTCCATAAGCTTCAGCTCAGAGCTCTGAGTATTGTATAATAAAGTTTGATAGTTCAGCATTCGTGTGAGAGGAGCCCCTCCATAAGCAGCAGCTCAGAGTTCTGACAGCCCGGCCTAGAGATGGAGAGAGTACAGCATTTGTGTGAGAGGAGCCCCTCCATAAGCAGCAGCTCAGAGTTCTGACAGCCCGGCCTAGAGATGGAGAGAGTTCAGCATTTGTGTGAGAGGAGCCCCTCCATAAGCAGCAGCTCAGAGCTCTGACAGCCCAGCCTAGAGATGGAGAGAGTACAGCATTTGTGTGAGAGGAGCCCCTCCATAAGCAGCAGCTCAGAGCTCTGACAGCCCGGCCTAGAGATGGAGAGAGTACAGCATTTGTGTGAGAGGAGCCCCTCCATAAGCAGCAGCTCAGAGCTCTGACAGCCCGGCCTAGAGATGGAGAGAGTACAGCATTTGTGTGAGAGGAGCCCCTCCATAAGCAGCAGCTCAGAGCTCTGACAGCCCGGCCTAGAGATGGAGAGAGTACAGCATTTGTGTGAGAGGAGTCCCTCCATAAGCAGCAGCTCAGAGCTCTGACAGCCCGGCCTAGAGATGGAGAGAGTACAGCATTTGTGTGAGAGGAGAACCTCCATAAGCAGCAGCTCAGAGCTCTGACAGCCCAGCCTAGAGATGGAGAGAGTACAGCATGTGTGAGAGGAGCCCCTCCATAAGCATCAGCTCAGAGCTCTGACAGCCCGGCCTAGAGATGGAGAGAGTACAGCATGTGTGTGAGAGGAGCTCCTCCATAACCAGCAGCTCAGAGCTCTGACAGCCCGGCCTAGAGATGGAGAGAGTACAGCATTCGTGTGAGAGGAGCCCCTCCATAAGCAGCAGCTCAGAGCTCTGACAGCCCGGCCTAGAGATGGAGAGAGTACAGCATTCGTGTGAGAGGAGCCCCTCCATAAGCTGCAGCTCAGAGCTCTGAGTATTGTATAATAAAGTTTGATAGTTCAGCATTCGTGTGAGAGGAGCCCCTCCATAAGCAGCAGCTCAGAGTTCTGACAGCCCGGCCTAGAGATGGAGAGAGTACAGCATTTGTGTGAGAGGAGCCCCTCCATAAGCAGCAGCTCAGAGTTCTGACAGCCCGGCCTAGAGATGGAGAGAGTTCAGCATTTGTGTGAGAGGAGCCCCTCCATAAGCAGCAGCTCAGAGCTCTGACAGCCCGGCCTAGAGATGGAGAGAGTACAGCATTTGTGTGAGAGGAGCCCCTCCATAAGCAGCAGCTCAGAGCTCTGACAGCCCGGCCTAGAGATGGAGAGAGTACAGCATTTGTGTGAGAGGAGCCCCTCCATAAGCAGCAGCTCAGAGCTCTGACAGCCCGGCCTAGAGATGGAGAGAGTACAGCATTTGTGTGAGAGGAGCCCCTCCATAAGCAGCAGCTCAGAGCTCTGACAGCCCGGCCTAGAGATGGAGAGAGTACAGCATTTGTGTGAGAGGAGTCCCTCCATAAGCAGCAGCTCAGAGCTCTGACAGCCCGGCCTAGAGATGGAGAGAGTACAGCATTTGTGTGAGAGGAGCCCCTCCATAAGCAGCAGCTCAGAGCTCTGACAGCCCAGCCTAGAGATGGAGAGAGTACAGCATGTGTGAGAGGAGCCCCTCCATAAGCTGCAGCTCAGAGCTCTGACAGCCCAGCCTAGAGATGGAGAGAGTACAGCATGTGTGTGAGAGGAGCTCCTCCATAAGCAGCAGCTCAGAGTTCTGACAGCCCGGCCTAGAGATGGAGAGAGTACAGCATTTGTGTGAGAGGAGCCCCTCCATAAGCAGCAGCTCAGAGCTCTGACAGCCCGGCCTAGAGATGGAGAGAGTACAGCATGTGTGTGAGAGGAGTCCCTCCATAAGCAGCAGCTCAGAGCTCTGACAGCCCGGCCTAGAGATGGAGAGAGTACAGCATTTGTGTGAGAGGAACCCCTCCATAAGCAGCAGCTCAGCGCTCTGACAGCCCGGCCTAGAGATGGAGAGAGTACAGCATGTGTGTGAGAGGAGCCCCTCCATAAGCAGCAGCTCAGAGCTCTGACAGCCCGGCCTAGAGATGGAGAGAGTACAGCATGTGTGTGAGAGGAGCCCCTCCATAAGTAGCAGCTCAGAGCTCTGACAGCCTGGCCTAGAGATGGAGAGAGTACAGCATTCATGTGAGAGGAGCCCCTCCATAAGCAGCAGCTCAGAGCTCTGACAGCCCGGCCTAGAGATGGAGAGAGTACAGAATGTGTGTGAGAGGAGCCCCTCCATAAGCAGCAGCTCAGAGTTCTGACAGCCCGGCCTAGAGATGGAGAGAGTACAGCATGTGTGTGAGAGGAGCCCCTCCATAAGCAGCAGCTCAGCGCTCTGACAGCCCGGCCTAGAGATGGAGAGAGTACAGCATGTGTGAGAGGAGCCCCTCCATAAGCTGCAGCTCAGAGCTCTGACAGCCCAGCCTAGAGATGGAGAGAGTACAGAATGTGTGTGAGAGGAGCCCCTCCATAAGCAGCAGCTCAGAGCTCTGACAGCCCGGCCTAGAGATGGAGAGAGTACAGCATGTGTGTGAGAGGAGCCCCTCCATAAGCAGCAGCTCAGAGCTCTGACAGCTCTGCCTAGAGATGGAGAGAGTACAGCCAGGCGCCACAGAAGCTATTTAATCACTTTACGGAGAAATCTTACCTCAGCAATCTCTGGGCTTCCTGCAGAGAGACGACGGCGTCCGTCACGGCCCGGCCGCACTTCACGGGGGTGCACCCTGCAAATCCAGCACAGGGGGAACAAAGAAATGCGTAATTCTATTTCCGAGCCTTTCACATAAGCAATTATTTAATCAAGTGCGGCGCGGAGCTCAGCGGCCGCGGCCCGGAGGTCTCCTCAGACTGAATTATTTAAAAATAGCGTTTAATTTGATTAAATAAACCTGGAGATGGCTGAATTGCTTTATTGATAATTACAATGCCCCATGGGTGGACGGGAGCCTCGCGGAGGGGGTCTACTTATCTCGGTGCCGCCGCTCAGTGTACTTCCATTTTCATTTCCTGGCAACCACTCAAAGAATACATATTTAGACAAGCAACGTGGGCGTGCTTGAGGAGGGAAAGAAATAGGAAAATAGGCCAGAACAATGCAGACTTGGGAGTCCAACTTAGGAAAGCTGTGCTAAAAATATCAATCATTAAAAACGTCACTGTTCCTGAAGTGAACTGACAAAAAAATGTGGCGGGGTTACCGAGGGCAGGAAACGGGGACGCAGATAGCAATACAACATCCTCACAGGACTTCCTTACATCCGCAGCAGCCAAACATGCACGGGAAAAGGCCAAAGACAAATGCACAGTTTAAAGGACAACTGAAGTGACAGGGATATGGAGGTTCCCATATTTATTTCCTATTAAGCCAGGAGTGTCAAACTCAAATACAAAGTGGGACAAAATTGAACATTTGTTACCAAGTCGTGGGCCAACCTCAATATCTACTGGCCACCTTAAAGGGCCCATACACCTAACGATTTTCCCGCCGATATACAGCCGTTTCGGTCACAGTGATCGAAACGGCTGTGAAATCGCCGCGCACACCGCTGACAGAACGATGGATTTCCGTCCGAAATCGATCGTTCCCGTCGACTCCCGTCGATCTATCCGTGCGGAAGATTTTTTTCGAGCGCCGGTGGGTCAGGAGTGCGTCGATAGCGGCGTTGGAATGCCCGACGACCGACGCAATGTAGCAGCAGGTATACATTACCTGTTCCGCCGGCGCGACTCCCCTGGTCACCGCTGCTCCGTCTCCGCGCTGGTCTGGTCTTCCGCATGCTTCACTTCTTCCTGCCCAGCAGGAAGTTTAAACAGTAGAGCGCCCTCTACTGTTTAAACTTCCTGCCGGGCAAGAAGAAGTGAAGCATGCCGAAGACTAGACCAGACCAGCGCGGAGACGGAGCAGCGGTGTCCAGGGGAGTCGCGCCGGCGGAGCAGGTAATGTATGCGGGGCGGGGATTGGCGGCAGCACCACCACAGATTGTGAACAGTTTCAGGCTGAAATCGGTTCACAATCTGTTTGCAGTAAAGGTGGCCATACGAACCCTCTCTGATCAGATTCGATCAGAGAGGGATCTATCTGTTGGTCAAATCTGATGGCAAATCGACCAGTGTATGGCCACCTTTATACAGTTCCCTGGTGTCTAGTGCTCCTCCTCCCTCCCCATACAGTTCCCTGGTGTCTAGTGCTCCTCCTCCCTCCCCATACAGTTCCCTGGTGTCTAGTGGTCCTTCCTCTCCTATACAGTTCCCTGGTGTCTAGTGGCCCCCTCCCCTCTATAGTTTCCTGGTGTCTAGTGGCCCCCCTCCCTCCTATACAGTTCCCTGGTGTCTAGTGGCCCACTCCCTCCCCTATACAGTTCCCTGGTGTCTAGTGGCCCCCTCCCTCCCCTATACAGTTCCCTGGTGTCTAGTGGTCCTCCCTCCCCTTTACAGTTCCAGGAGGGAGAGAATGGGACATACTGGGGACAGAAGGGGACGCAGGGGGGAGAGAATAGGACATACTGGGGACAGAAGGGGACACAGGAAGGGGAGAATGGGACATACTGGGGACAGAAGGGGACGCAGGGGGGAAAGAATGGGACATACTGGGGACAGAAGGGGACACAGGGGGGAGAGAATAGGACATACTGGGGACAGAAGGGGACACAGGAAGGGGAGAATGGGACATACTGGGGACAGAAGGGGACACAGGGGGGAAAGAATGGGACATACTGGGGACAGAAGGGGACACAGGGGGGAGAGAATGGGACATACTGGGGACAGAAGGGGACGCAGGGGAGAAGAGAATGGGACATACTGGGGACAGAAGGGGACATACTGGGGACAGAAGGGGACACAGGGGGGAGAGAATGGGACATACTGGGGACAGAAGATGGCACAATAATTGGGGGATAACATGTACAAGATACTCCTGGAACATGGACACACCAGGGTTAGTATATTTTTCCCCCTGGTTTTTGCCCTCTAAACCTGGGTGCATCTTATAGTCCGGAGCATCTTTTATGAAAAAAAATACGGTCGCTATAGGAAGGGTTTCTGATGCTAAAACCAGGAAAGTTACAGTAAAATTGGGTAACCTGAATAATTTACTGCATTATACTATGCGTCACTACAGGGCCTCTTGTTTAAAAAGGTATTCACATACACAATACATATAGGAGGTGGTTTTCTATTCTGCTTACTCTCCCCCTCACGCCCGACCTGTGTGCCCAGAGTCCTGCTTCACCAGCATGCCAGCTGGGCACCTGCCAGCGATCACACGGCTGCTGCTCTTGGCAATCCAGCAGAAGGCGAGAGGTTAACCCCCCCCCCCCCCCCCCCCCCCCCCCCCAATGCCTGGAGAAGCTGTGAGCAGCCATTTAATCAAAACAGCTGTAATTAATTTCCAGCCACCTAGAGATGTTTCATTCTGCTGCCAAGAATGTGCCGGAGGGAGGGAAGACCGCGCAGCCGTGCGGTAGCAGATAATGCGCAGCTGGACGACTCCCGCTGTCGCGTCTGTATCATCCTCTGAGGAATGGGTATTCCTGCCGCACCGGGGCCAAAAGCTCCAGCAGCTGCATGTCAGCTCTCTGGATGATCTCCCCGACTCAAACCCAGCAAAGCAAGGTGAAGCTGCTCTGACTCGCCAGCGCCCCCTGCCTGAAAAACATGAATAGCTAAAGTGTACCCGAGGCGACATGTGACATGACATAAACATATGTACTGTGCAAAACCTAATAACCAGGCTGTTTTACTTGTTTTATTCTACTGCCTGAAAGAGTTAACGTCTAGGCATGGGAGAGTGACAGCTTCTGTCTTGTCGGTACCTTATCAGGAATATTGTAAACGGCACTGATAAGCTAATTACAGCCATAAAAGTTTTCCTGGCAGAATACAACTTCTGGGAGCAGGGGGAGATAGTAGGTCAATAGTTCATGTATTTTCATTTAGTTTTACAGATGAAACGGGCACACCATGGAGTCTGGGTGCTCGGTGAGGGGACTCATGAACACAGCTCCCCAGCACACCAGAGTATTCAAATACTCAGCACTTATTTATCTCCAGACTGGTTGATCCATACATTTAAAATTCTCCATTTGCCGCCACAGCCATTAGTGGGTGACTGACATTGGTAACCACCGCTCAGAACACACCTATCCGAAGCCGCTTTCCGCCCCTCTAGTCTGTAGGGCGTGGCCGGCAAGCGCCAGGGGACCGCCCAAGAATCCCATTGGTAGGCACCAGGCTCGGTTCCTCCCATCAGTACTGCATCATTGCTGATGCGTACAGGGAGGCCAAAGGGTTGGGCATCGAAATATTTTGCACAAAGCTGCTCTTCTTTCCCTTAAGGAAGGGCTGATCAAAGGTACCACCTCATTCCGGAATCAACCCTACAACCTCTGCACACGCCCCATAGCCATTATCCGTTTCTCCGACCTGAATGGGAAAGACAGGTCAATAATATTCACCACCACTCCTGATCATGAGAAGGAAGAGATGTGGGTTTCTTGTTCCCATCCAGGGGGCGCCGAAGGCGGAGTGCTGCAAGGCCAGGGCTGTGGAGTCGGAGCAATTTTAGGTACCTGGAGTCGGAGTCGGTGGTTTCAATAAACTGTGCAGTCGTATGATTTTTATACCGACTCCACAGCCCTGTGCAGGGCTATAGTGGCCTTCTTCCATCTGCAACTGGAAGCCTTGCCAGAAGCATCCCCCATATGACCCCATCACTGAGGCTTCAAAGGTATTAACTTAGTGGGATTAGGGACTCGTGGCCCAAAGAAACTGCCAGGGGAAAATAACTTCTACCCATGGGAGGCACCACAGCTGACTCTGCCCGGGGGGACATCTGGGGCATCCCAGAATAGATTCGGAGCACGTGCCCCTGATCTTTGGCGCTAGCGACACCCCTGCAAGCAACACAGACTGCAATAAAAACCGACAGAGAACGTTTAGTTTTCCTATCGTCTGTGCTCATCGGCAAAAAGCCCAGCCCACCCATCTGTTACTGACGCACCTGATGTGACAGGAAATGACCCCGCAGGGACACAGGAAATAATGAAACGGCCAACACAAGCCCCAATCTTTTCCCACTCTGTTCAAAACTACAAAAAGTTCTGCTTGACTTAAAAGTAACCAGGAAAGGTGCCAGGGCCTATTTATCATCTACAGACGGAAGAAAACAAGTAACGTCATTTATCCGATCGCGTTATTAAACGCTGTTTTCCTTACAAGAAAAACAGCATGTCAGGTGCGCTCGTTAATCTTCCTGGATATAAACCAATAATAATTTGTACGGCCGCCGCACCATCCCGATAAGCACGACACAGATAAATACGCAGCAGTAAACCAAAAAAAAAAAATTGTTGTTTTTTTTTCTCCTCTAACTCGTTCCGCGCACAAAAAGCCAACTCTGTCGGAGGCGCGGCGAGCAGCCATGAGAAATATGTTCCTCTGCTCCCACTCAATAGCATTCAGCTTCAATGACTGCCATCTGGCACTCGCAAATAAAGGCCGCTATATCGGGGAAGGAATATTTTTAGGAACTGTAGAGAATAAAAGTGTCTGGAAAGTCATCAAGGCAGCACAATAAATCTTAATTGTAACGCTAAGGGGACCTCTCGGAGGACTCAGAGCTCAGCTTCAGAGATGCAGCGGGGAGGGTGAGCCAAGGGGGAAACCGATTACACAACAACTGCAGGCAAAATGGGGGGGGGGGGGGGAAAGAGCGGGGTCAAAATGTAACCCGTGCATTTTCTCTCCTTACCAGTGTTATCTCGTGGACTGCATAAAAAACTGTTCTTAAAGTGAGCCCGAGGTGAGAGTGATATGGAGGCTGCCATATGTATTTCCTTTTAAACTATAGCAATTGCCTGTCAGTCCTGATGGTCTTTTTGGCTGCAGTAGTGTCTGAATCACACCAGAAACAAGCATGCAGCTAATCTTGTCTGATCTGACAATTATGTCAGGAACACCTGATCTGCTGCATGCTTGTTCAGGGACTATGGCTGAAAGTATTAGAGGCAGAGGATCATCAGGTCTGCTAGGTCCAACATTTTATTGGCATGTACCACTTTTAAACCCTGTACTCATCAAGTACCCCCAGCATAGTAACCAATATCACAAGAACCCCTTGAAAAATATATATTTAATCGTAGTACATGATAATTGGTTCTAAACTATTTCCATGCATTTACTGTTGCTTTTAATTAGCTAAAATACTAATTTGGTGTTTAAATAAGATTTATCATTTTCTAAAACTCTAAATGTGTTCTTCTTGGTTAAGTATATCAAACACTAGAGTCCAGAAGGACATGGCCCTATCAGTACATCTATAAAAACATGATAATTTTTATTTTTCTAATAGTATCTTTTGTTCACCCAATAGTTTAGCTCTTAATTTTTCTGAGTACTTAGATTCGTAGTGACACAGGTATTGCATCTGTTCCAACGTTTGTTTGGTTTTAAGTTCTTCCCACCCACGTATAAATTGGGTATCCTCTGTGTGGGAATGTAACTTAGTAAGATTGCGTAAACCTCTCACTGTGATTTTTTCTTTGAGGTAGATATTGAAAGATGCTACCTCCCAAGTAGACCTTGTAAAATCTTTATAGGTTTTTAAGATATCAACAAATACAGGTTCCACGTCTGTCCCATAACTTAATTCCTCCCCCTCTGGCCCCCCTTCCCCTGTACAGGCCTGAAAAGTCTGCCTCGCTTCGTTCGTGAGGGATTCAATAGAGGGAAGGTCTGTAGATAAATAGGCCATTACCTAAATGATGTGAAAGGTGTTCGGCGCACCAATGAGAAAAATTGAGCAAGCACTAGCCGAAAGAAAGGGTGTACCAGGGAAACTTAGTCAAACACTAGAGTCCAGAAGGACATGGCCCTATCAGTACATCTATAAAAACATGATCATTTTTATTAATAAATAATATATAAAAGAAGAGAAAACCTCCACAGGTCTGGAAAGTTCTCTTGTGTATATCTCAAGTGAGAAAATTGTTGGTAGTGTGAGGGTCTTTGCTGATCCCCCTCTATTCCAGCAATTTTTTAACTGGAACGAGGCGTAGCTATCCCACACTGACAATATACACAAAGGTGTTCTGTAGGTGATATGGTGGATTGCTACCAACAGGATCTGTTATCAGATCAGAGCTGGTGCATCACCTGGAGTGAACTATCACCTTACAGAATCACAAAAAGGGACGGGTGGGTTTGTTTTGAACCCACCCGTCCCTTTTTGTGATTCTGTAAGGTGATAGTTCACTCCAGGTGATGCACCAGCTCTGATCTCATAACAGATCCTGTTGGTAGCAAAACAAACAAACAAACACTTATATCGCGCTTTTCTCCTGGCGGACTCAAAGTGCCAGAGCTGCTGCCACTAGGACGCGCTCTATAGGCAGTAGCAGTGTTAGGGAGTCTTGCCCAAGGTCTCCTACTGAATAGGTGCTGGCTTACTGAACTGGAAGAGCCGAGATTCGAACCCAGGTCTCCCGCATCAGAGGCAGAGCCCATAACCAGTACGCTATCCAGCCATATCACCTACAGAGGTTTTCTCTTCTTTTATATATTATTAATCAATAAAAATGATCATGTTTTTATATATGTACTGATAGGGCCATGTCCTTCTGGACTCTAGTGTTTGACTAAGTTTCCCTGGTACACCCTTTCTTTCGGCTAGTGCTTGCTTAAGTATACTGTATCAAGCCCGAGTAACCCCGGAACCATCAGAAGTACCCCCGGGGTGCGCGTACCACACGTTGAGAACCTAGACAAATGGTATTGGTTAAAAGGAAATACAGTATATCAATGGTAACATGACAGTAAACACCTACCCTGTTCTCTATTTCATTCTTCTCTGCTAAATCTGCCTGTTATCAGCTCTGATAAGAATCCCCGACTGAGCATTCAGTCTGGCTTTTCCAGGACTTGAAAAGACATCACAGAAGACTGACTCAGCTATAATCATTACGGGGGCAAAGCTGGACTGAATGCTCAGTCGGGGATTCTTATCAGGGCTGATAATAGGCAGATTTAGCAGAGAAGAATGAAACAGAGAGCAGGGTAGGTGTTTACTGTCATGTTCCCATTGATATATGGTAAAATACATGAGGGTGCTTCGTCTCTGGTTCTCTTTAAAAGTAGGTGAGGCTGTTTATTTCACTACCGCCCATTATACTGCCACTCATCATACTGTCTCCTTATCCTAGAGCTTTTTATTAAAGGGACTCCAAGCACCTCTCATGGGCATGCCTTTAAGCCAGACAACTTCCAACAAAGTCGTGCTATGACCCCTCTGGAGGAGGAACAGGAAGGCTCTATATAGCCTTGCCTCTCTTTAGGTGAGTATCTGTTTTTTTGTTGTTGTTTTTTATGTTTCAGATTCACTTTAAAAAGCCAAGAAACAGAGACAGCTTGCGATTAGGTTTTACTGCAGGAGAGTTCAAAGTGTCATTATTTCTGCTTTGTTTTAAAGCTTAAAATACAGAGGGTGGATTCTAAACTGCAAATAGGACAGAATGATACAATGTTATAAAAAACATTAATTAGTAAGCTATATAACTGAAAGTAAATAAAATCAGACTCTTTTCTTTGGTACTAATGTTCTATTCATTATCCGTACTACACATACTATTCATTAATATCATACTTTTTTTTCTCACTTAAAGGAAAACTTAAGTCAGCTAAAAAAATGACTTTTACTCACCCGGGGCTCTCCTCGGCCCCCTGCAGCTGAACGGTGCCATCGCCGTGTCCCTCCGATGCGCCTGGACTCGCCGGCGGCCACTTCTGGTTTGGCCGTCGCCGGCCGACAGGCTGGGAATGCGGCTGATTACCTGCGTTCCCGGCCACAATAGCATTATAGAGGGCGCTATTGCGGCCGGGGACGCGGATAATCAGCCGCGTTCCCAGCCTGTCGCCCGTTGACGGCCAAACCAGAAGTGGCCGCCGGCGAGTCCAGGCGCATCGGAGGGACACGGCGATGGCACCGTTCAGCTGCAGGGGGCTGAGGAGAGCCCCGGGTGAGTAAAAGTCATTTTTTTAGCTGACTTAAGTTTTCCTTTAAGGTTTGCTTTAAAAGTGACATACATTGAGCGTGTGTGTGCAGGTAAACGGACAGCCAAACATCACGTTTTTCACTTCAGTAAAGCCCCCCCTTCCCTGCCTCCTGAGGTATTGAGAGTGATGCATTAACTCATGAGGTACTTCAGGAAGTCTTTTCACCATATGAATAGAGATTGCGGTGCCTGGGAAATAATAACCAGCTGTGATATGATTAGCATATCTTATTATACCGACTTGTGAAGCTGCTTTGCTCTCCCCGAATAGGATGTATATAAAAATGTGTGAGGATTACAGATATTTTGCTCTTTAAAGCTTGAATGGAAAAAATAAATGTTGGTTACCATCCAACCTTCCCACTGCCAATCTGGAGAGATTTATACACAATAATCAGACAGATTTGTGTCATACAACACGGGAGAACTTGTGATGATGTATTTTTATCAACTTTTCTTTAATTAGCTTTCTTCTTTTCCCTTCTGTTTACTTCTCTCTGTGTGATATTTTTTCAATAGCTTCACAAATTCTCATTTGTAATCTTTGCCACAGCTCCAGATGAGAGATGGTCAATAACTTGCAAGCAAATTTAATAGGAAATGTAGGCAGCATGGGAATCCAGGCAATTTTGATTAGCCCAACGCCAAGTTGCGTACAATTTGCATGAAATTTACATGCTAGCCGGAATTAGCGGCATCCCTTTGACTATCTCTAGCAGTGATCTCTCCTGCCTATAGAATGAGCACATCACTGCAGCACAGATAGGGATGCAGGTCGTTTTACCTCCTGCTTTGTGCAAATATGTCTGCACTCTCCACATATGCTCCCATGCGGGGTTGTACTTTAGCATAGGATTTTGCACATCCAAAACTCCCCTCCCCTTGCTTTTCCTTTACCGACTAAACCGCCCATAAATCCAAACCTTAAAGAGAAACTCCAACCAAGAATTGAACTGTATCCCAATCAGTAGCTGATACCCCCTTTTACATGAGAAATAGAATGCTTTTCACAAACAGACCATCAGGGGGCGCTGTATGACTGATTTTGTGCTGAAACCCCTCCCACAAAAAGCTCTGAGTACCGCGGTACTCCTGGCAAACTGCCACAATGTAACAATGTTCACAGACAGGAATTAGCTGTTTACAGCTGTCTGTAGCAGCCAGAACAGCTAGAAACAGCTACATAACTTGCCCACAGTAACAATGGGCCCAATTCAATAAGATCACGCTGGAGATAATAAGGCAAGAGAAAACTTACCCACCACACAGTGAGAGAGTTATCTTATCTCTTCATCCCTTATGTTACCTCCTTTGTAGTTAATTTACTGCCTCTGTTGTTATTTTCGCATGCAGTTAATAAACAGCCTGTCTTTAACTCTGGAGTTATTTTAAGGATTGAAGAGTTAACTTAAAGACAGAAGCGTTAACTTTAAGTTTGCCTGAGGTAAAATGTTTCCTGAATACTACATGTCTTATCACCATGGTGATAACTCTAGAAATGTTATTAAAGACAGGAGATAAGCTTAGTGAATTGAGGCCATTGTCACCATGTAATACATGTCAGAATGTGAATCTGGGAGAGGAAAGATTTTACAATGAGCAAACTCTGACTAAATCATTTATACATAATTATTGTAAAAATGAAGCACTTTTTTTTATTACATTATTTTCACTGGAGTTCCTCTTTAAAGCCATACACACATCGAACACACCAGAAATCTATTGAATCCACTTGATCAAATTTTGATTGATTATAAGCTGAAATCATGCACTTGCGCAGTGGTCCCAGCCACGGTCGTGTGCTGCAGGATGCGTGCAGCCGGGCCGGCGCAGTGATGCCCGAGGCATGCTTGTAGACAGTAAAAAAAAAAGAGAGAGAGAGAGAGAAAATGAATCCATGCTGTATACTTGTGGCAGTACATGCGGTCTTTCACATTTCCATGGAGACAGCAGGCCACTGCAGATGTGTGTACGTTATTCTTTGACTTGTGTGCATGTGTACCATTTTATCTTCTTTTCATCAGTTTTCTGGTTCAGTGACAAAACATTTAAGTGGCAGTGGCCAACATTACTTGCAGAGGAACTCCAGTGAAAATAATGTAACTGTGCTTCATTTTTACAATAATTATGTATAAATGATTTAGTTAGTGTTTGCCCATTGTAAAATCTTTCCTCTCCCTGATGTACAATCTGACATTTATCACATGGTGACATTTTTACTGCTGGCAGTTGATGTCACTGGAAGGAGATGCTGCTTGCTTTTTTGGCAGTTGGAAACAGCTGTTATTTCCCACAATGCAACAAGGCTCCCACAGTGTGATGTCAGCACCATGGACCTGACATCACACTGTGGGAGGGGTTTCACCACAATATCAGCCATACAGACCCCCCTGATGATCAGTTTGTGAAAAGGAATAGATTTCTCATGGGAAAGGGGGTATCAGCTACTGATTGGGATGAAGTTCAGTTCTTGGTTACGGTTACAGCTTTTTTCCTCTAAAAATGTGCACCCTCCCCACCTCCTCTTAGGTGTACTGTTTACACACATTGGGGGCGTGTCTTCGCCCGACCACTTCCATAAGCTGCGAGCAAGCATTCTTTATAAGAGAGACAGCTGTAAGCAGTATGCAGCCAGCACTCCTTCACTGGCCTGGGCATCCCACAATACACATGTAACATCTGGCTAGCTGGGAGCAGATTTGTGGAATACAGTATACAGCACAGGTTGCTGCTCTCCACTGCCCCCTTTCTTTTACTGCAAATAACAGCAGGCTGCCTCCCCATCCAGCACGGGATTCTCAGCGGTTTCTTTATGTTTAAAAGCACTTAGTGAATGGCAGTTGCTCAGTCCAACTATTAGATTAGTGTGTAAACAGGTAGTGGGGCTGCCTGCATCTTTGTATAGGTGCTTTCCAGGGAATGCTTTTGTATAAAAAAATGAGATTCCCCCATGAAGAGATGGACTAGAGTTTACGCATACAAATTGGAACCAGCATCATGCAAATATTAATGAATCATTAATAATAATACCAAAATTAGAATGTGCTAAGGAGGGGACAAGCACTTCAATAAAAGGTACCCCCATAAGCAGCACCAGACTAATAATGTTCAAACAGTATAAATCTTTATTGTTTTCAAACACCATCAAAAATTCATAAAATCAGTTAAAACCGTCACGACATGTGACCACCAGGGTCTCTCGACCACATAATATATCACATAATAAATAGTGTAATAATACAACATCTGGCGTCTGAATGTGATAAAACTATATAAACAACGTACAAAACCACCTAACTGATTATATTGTGTTTAGAAATAAATTGATTGGGGAGTGAAGAGATGGACTAGTCAAAAATCTGTCAGTTCCATCAGATTTCTACAAACTACGGTAAGTAACAGCAACATAGGAGAGAAGCAATTTATGGCTCATTTTACTCACCGCTTAGCTGTATGTATTTCTATACATTTTAGATGTTACTATTTTCCATGATAGCGGTCCTTTCAGGTATTACACCTGATGTTTTTATGTGAACCACCAGAGACACCCCCCCCCCCCCAATAACATTTTAATAAACAACTAAACTCGTGTTTCAGAATTTGTCCCTTTATGTGATGGGAGTTTGAGTGACAGCCCTGCTCGGCGGTGTTCAGAGCCTTTCACCACCTCCATAGGGGAGCGAGTCGTGCTCGGCGGTATTCAGAGCCTCTTACCACCTCCATAGGGGAGCGCGTAGCGGGACGAGTTTCCTCACTTCAGGTTGCTTTATTATGAGGCTTGAATTAGAGTTCAGCATGAATAAGATTCCTACAGATAGCTCAATACAAGCGTTTCCTCACTAAAAGAACAAATTCCGGATTGTGTTTTGGATATCATTAAAGAGAGACACTGAAGCGAAAATAAATATATGATATAATGAATTGGTTGTGTACTATGAATAATTACTAGAAGATTAGCAGCAAAGAAAATATTCTCATACTTTTATTTTCAGGTATATAGTGTTTTTCTAACATTGCATCATTCTATAATATGTGCAGATTACACAACACTCAGCATTCAAAATGAGTCTTTCAGAGCAGTCTGTGAACTAATGACCTCTCCTCTGCCAGAGGAAAAGTAAATAGTCCAATAACGCTTGAGATAATAAAAGTCAGATAACAGCCCTCTCCACGACTAACTTAGTCGGAGAGCTTAAAGCCAATGGGTACCGGATTAAAAAAGAAAAAGTCAGATACTCACCTAAGGAGAGGGAAGGCTCGGTCCTAATGAGCCTTCCCTCTCCTCTCCCGGTGCCCTCGGTGCTGCGCTGGCTCACCCATTCGCGTCCGCCGCCGCAGGGACTTCGGAGGTCTTCGGGAGCACTCGGGCTTCTAAAGACGGGCCGCTCCATACTACGTACGCGCGAGTGTGTCATAGAGGGCGCTCGCGCATGCGTAGTATGGAGCGGCCGCGTCATCGGGAGCCCGAGTGCTCCCGAAGGCTTCTGAAAGCTCCCGATGGTATGCGGAAGTGGCAGTATTTGACCGAACTGGTCGAATACTGCCACGGGGGATCCTGCGCGGGACCGGGCACCGGGAGAGGAGGGGGAAGGCTCATTAGGACCGAGCCTTCCCTCTCCTTAGGTGAGTATCTGACTTTTTCTTTTTTAATCCGGTAAACATTCACTTTAATGGCTTGTTTGCATAGAGATAACAACTGGAGTTTCTCAACTCTTCCTGTACTGGAAACAATTAGACTGATGTATCTGATCTTAAAGAGGAGCTGTTAGGTATAAGGTCTCAGAGAAAATAAACACATATATCAGTAGCTAAAGATTGGCTGTACTTACATTACATATGCATTTCACTGTCCACGTTTGGATTTCACAGAATTTGTATATAGTATATGCAGAGAATGATGCTCCTGACAGCCCATGGCAGGTTCCATGTTTGTCTGTCTCCTATGAAGCCAAATGTGTCGTCATGTCCTCCCTGCTTCCTGATCACAGAAAAGCTCTACTGAATAACACAGTGTGCAGTGAATATTAATTAGCCATGTGGCTAGGAACAATAGCCGACTCCTGCAGTGTACTCTGCCCGGAGATTTATCAGTGCTACGCGCTGGACTGATTACAAGCTGCTGTAACGTCTCATTAGCAGCCGAGGGGAGGGCCCCAGAATGCTTTGCAGTATGGTATGTGGCTTGCGTCCTGCTTGGGTCTAAGCTTTGCTGATAAGCACACATCAAAGGTAAGAGAGATTTTTATCTTCAGTAATGCCTTTCTGGCTTCCTTCTAAACTGTTTAACACAGGAGAATAGAGGTTTAAATTAGCTTCTGCAGCCTGACAGTTACTCTTTAATGTTTTATTTCTTAGCTGTACTACACATACAAATCATAATATCATCATTTTTTTTCGCTTCAGTGTCTCTTTAAGTCTCATTTTATTAAACCAATCATTCTTATTTTTTTACATAATCTTTATTTTTGCTAAATTTCTCTTACAAAACCGTACACATAATTTTCCATTCTATATACAAAAAAAGCTTTACTTATCACAGCAAATATAAATTCCAACTCATTCAGAGAAGAGCCACTTACTTATTCCCTTCATTCCTACACCCATGGTATAATTTATCCCCTATCAAAACCTCTCTCAAGGCTCAGAGTTGGCTCTAACATTGCTTCAACTCTTCAAATGATTCTATTCCAATCCAATCTTGCTGTGTTGTTACTCCCTCAGCAGGTCCCTCTTTTCTCCTCAGTTTATTAGGAGGGATCTCTGAGGTTCCAATCTCTATTACCATACAACAATCACTCTTCCCATTCATACATACCCACTCTCCTCATCTCCATCTTTCATCTCTCCATTCCTTTCTAACCGACAAAGTAAAAAAAAAAAAAAAAAACATCACATAGCACACACTCAAACACCTCTCCTTCCCTACTCCCCCCCCCCCCCCTCCATCGCCCGCCACCCCCCCAACCCCCCCGGAAGGGGCCCGAGCCAGGCCAAAGCGAACCATATCTCCAAAATACATGTCACCAGGTTACACCAAATATCAGGGGAACCATACTCTGCCAGGGCTTGTGCATAACTTCCTGTGTTTTTAAATGCTATCCACGGTTCTCGGAACCTCTCTGTTTGACCATGCCTCATGATAGAAAGAGCCTCCATTTTCATGATCTCCTCCATCATCCTTATTGACTAAATCTTGCTTTGAGCACATTTGCTCTACAGACCCCAACTCCCTGGGACTCGTCTCTACGTTATAGAAGAGCATCATTTCACCCCCAGACCTTCCCAAACCCCAATATATCCGAAAATGGGAATGTGAACTAAATACGAATACTGAACCTGAGGACCTGAGCTATACATGGAGCTCATTCCCAGCTGTTACATCAGCGCCTCCTTGGTGGAAACGCAATACAAGGTTCTACTCAGGTGGTACCGGATTCCTGATAGGCTGGCTACATTCCAACCCAATACCACCGGACTCTGCTTCAGGATGTGTGGTCAGCAGGGAACATTTCTGCATGCATGGTGGGCATGTCCCAAAGTACGCAGGTTCTGGATCAGAGTCTAGCAGGTGCCATCTTCAAAACACAAATCCCCAAATTGCTAGGGCTGTGGAGTCGAGGAGTCGGAGTCGGGGCAATTTTGGGCACCTGGAGTCGGAGTTGGAGTCGTTGATTTCATAAACTGAGAAGTCGGAGTCAGGAGTCGGAGTCGGGTGATTTTTGTACAAATTCCACAGCCCTGTTAAGTATAAGACTAAGGAGTCGGAGTCGAGGAGTCGGGACCATTTTGGGTACCCGGAGTTGGAGTCGTGGTTTTGTACCGACTCCACAGCCCTGCAAATTACCCCAAGTTGCTTTACTGGGTGTGATACCCCAAGATATCACTACTTCCCAGTACAGACTACTTCAGAATATTGAGAGTTATCGCATGCTCATGGAAAACCCAAACATTTGCAATATTCAAATCTAACTTAAGCTATGCCTTTTGCTTTCATAGAATGAAGGTTATTCTTGACGATACTCTCCATAAATGTGAGAAGATATGGAAGCCCTACTTCCTCAATTACTCACATTGGTTCCCTCAATATCTTACTGAAGTATAGTGACCTCCATACATTCGATATTACCAAAGACAGACTGGTTATATTCTTACTATCTCCATACCTACTTTCCTTCTTTTTCTTTACTTTCTCTTCTTATTCCTCTTCTTCTTAATTGAACTTCATGTTCCTCCTCCACCCTAACATCCCCCCCCCCCCCACACACCTCTCCCGTCTTGTCCTGTTCCCCAGGTACAAGTAGTTCTGATCAATTGATCCATCGATACTGCGTAATGGATCCTGATAAAAAGGTTTCTTCTGCTCATAACTGGACCATTTAGGATGTTGGTACCTGTTGCCTCGTTGCTACCAATATCTGCTCAGTATTTATGTGTTTTTTCTACTACCGCTTTATACAGTCATCAATAGAGCCTGTGCTCTTCCACATGTTTATTATTCATATGTGACATGTTCTATTATAATGCTGGCTGTTTACTTTTTTTTTTTTAAACAATAAAAACTCTTTTGTGAGCGAATAAGATTCCCAGGCAAAGGGCTGGGTGTCTTCAGGTCAAAGGGGTATACATTCCTACATTAAAGCAAATCTGAAGTGAAAATAAACTTATGATATAATGATTTGTATGTGTAGTACAGCTAGGAAATAAAACATTAGGAGCAGAGACATAAGTCTAATATTGTTTCTAGTGCAGGAAGTGTTAAGAAACTTCTCTTGTTAACTATGCAAAAAAGCTTCTCTGAGCTATTTTCCACCCAACCTGTGCCGAATACAGTCCTGTTTTCTGAAGCACTTAACCATTTAAGCATTCTGGTCGTAGAGGCTACGTTCAGAAGGCCATGTGCGCTCCCGCGGCTGATCCCGGCCGCGATCGTTAGCTCAGGAATCAATGAATCGGGACATGGTGCCGATCACTGATTCCTTTCCCCGGCAGAAAAAGCGACCGCTTCTCTCGGAAGCCGTCGCTTTTTCTGCCTCCTACGTCCCTCTAAGCGTACATGTTACGCATAGAGTGACGTCATGTAAACAAACTCAAGGTTGCCATCTTGTGGCCAAATAGTAAAAACTACATCTACATGTAAAAATAAAATAAACACAGTTACATAAAAAAAATTACAATTTACATCCCACCCTCCCCAAAATACCCAAATAAAATGTTTAAAGAGAGTCTGAAGCGAGAATAAATCTCGCTTCAGACCTCATAGATAGCAGGGGCACATGTGCTCCTGCTAAACCGCCGCTATAGCGCCGCTAAATGGGGGTCCCTCACCTCACAAATCCCCTCCGAGCAGCCAGGGATCTCTTCCTGGTTGGGGCAGGGCTAACCGCCGCAGCCCTGCCCCACGCGCGTCTGTCAGCGCGTATCTCCGCCTCTCCCCCGCCCCTCTCAGTCTTCCTTCACTGAGAGGGGCGGGGGAGAGGCGGCGATGCGCCGCTGATAGACGCGACTGGAGGCAGGGCTGCGGCCGTTAGCCCAGCCTCCAGGAGCGACCAAGTCTGCGACCAAGTGTCGCAGTGGGGGGTTTGGGGGTGAAGGGACCCCCGTTTAGCGGCGCTATAGCGGCGGTTTAGCAGGGGCACACGTGCCCCGGCTAACTATGAGCTCTGAAGCGAGATTTATTCTCGCTTCAGAGTCTCTTTAATAATAATAAAAAAAAAAAAACACTACAATTAAAAAAAAAAAAAAAAACACGGAAATATTTACCTAAGGGTCTTTTTAAATATCCATGTAAAGATGAAATATTGCTATTTTTTTTATTATAAGCTTGTAAATAGTGATGGATGCAAAATGGAACAATGCACTTTTATTTCCAAATAAAATATTGTCACCATACATTGTAACAGGGACATAATTTAAACGGTGTAATACCCGGGACTATTAGGCAAATACAATGGGTTTGTTTTCATTATTTGTTTAATTATGGAGGCATGTATTATTTTAAAACTGCGCTGCGTAATATGTTGGCGCTTTATAAATACAATAAATAAATAAATAAAACTGTGATGGCCAAAAACTGAGAAATAATGAATTTTTTCCTTTTTTTCTTATTCTTCCTGCTAAAATGCATTTGCAGTAAAGTAGCTCTTAGCAAAACGTACCACCCAAAGAAAGCCTAATTGGTGGCGGAAAAAACAAGATATAGATCAGTTCATTGTGATAAGTAGTGATAAAGTTATAGGCTAATGAATGGGAGGTGAACATTGCTCAGATGCATAAAGTGAAAATGACTGAAGGCCGAAGTGGTTGAAGGGAACCTGAGACATACTTACCTGTGGCTTCCCTTAAGCCCCCTTGAGGCCGCTCGTCCCTTGCAGTCTCCCCGGGTGGCTCCAGTCACCCACATTAAGGCACAAAAGCCTGACCGAGTGGCGCTTCATCAAGCATGTGCAGCCCGGGCAGGCGCGCTCCCATGTCACACTCCTGTCCCTGGGAGGGTTCTGCACCTGCTCAGTAGTACTGCAAGCACAGGACACTCCCAGACACAGGAGGGAGACGGCCGGGCATGTGCGATGAAGCTCCACTCACACAGGCTTCTGGGCTGAATTGCAAGTGACAGGAGCCACCTGGGGAGACGCAGAGGGACGAGTGGCCTCAAGGAAGCTCCAGATAAGTATGGAGCCTGAGACACTTCTCTTCTTAGGTTGAGATTAGGTGTTGCTGCAGGAAAGTTCAAAGGGACATTATTTCGGCTTTGTTTTACAGCTTAAAAGACAGAGTGTGGTTTTAAAACTGCAACTGTGACAGCTATATAATTGAAAAAAAATAAAAATATGACACTATTTTCTTTGCTTCTAATGTTCTATTCATTATCCGTACTACACATACAATTCATTATATCGTACTTTTTTTTTCGCCTCTGGTTTGCTGTAATATGAGGTCTGAATGAGAGTTCAATATTCAATATTATACCCAGGCAGGGGGATGGGAGTACTCGGGTCACTGAGCTATAAATACACACATTAATAAAGGATATTTTTCCTTTAAGAAGAAAAGAACTCTGTATTTTCTGTATAATCGCCCTGCAGCAACTTCCTGTCATTAGGGTGGCGTGAAATTTTACAACAGACGCATTCTTCTATGGAAACAAAATGTTCCTCTCCTCTGCCATGTAATGTAAAATCCACTTATAAACACAACTCTGCTGCCTTCCTGACGGCTGTAATCAGAGCGTGTCTCTAGCATATAATCAGGTCTGAGGAACTCTACACAGAGCCGTGCTGCGACACTGCCACCTTGTGGCTGAACTACTAATTACAATGCAGGGATGTGCTCTCACTACAGTGACAGGATGCTTGCCTGTAATACGGCTCTGAAAAAAGAATATCCACAGGTGACCACACACTGGTTGATTTGTTCTGTTGATGTCTGACAGACTCGATGATTTGATTACATCTGCTAGAAATCGATACCGCTAACAACCTTGATCTATTTTCAGCAAAAACCAATCATATTGGTCGATTGTGCCAGATGGAAGATATTGCTCTATCGGCGGCAGGAGCAGAATTCAATTTTGGGGCGAGCAATGTGTAGTGTGGGCAGCGGAGTTAACACTCGCCTGTCCACCAGAACACTTCCTGCGCCAGCTCTCCATCGCTGCCAGGCGCTCCTGTGTCTGATCTCCTGGGTGCCTGTGTCATGCGAGGCTGAACACTAGAGGCCTCTAGTGGTTACCGGAACACTTCCTGTGTCTGCTCTCCATCCCTGCTGGGCGCTCCTCTGTGTCTGCTCTCCATCCCTGCTGGGCGCTTCTGCCTTGTCTTACGTCCCGGGGTGCCTGTGTCCTGTGAGGCTGAACACTAGAGGCCTCTAGTGGCCAACAGAACACTGCCTGTGTCTGCTCTCCATCTGATCTCCGGGTGCCTGTGTCATGTAAGGCTGAACACTAGAGGCCTCTAGTGGCCACCAGAACACTTCCTGTGTCTGCTCTCCATCGCTGCCGGGCACTCCTCTGTGTCTGATCTCCGGGTGCCTGTGTCATGTAAGGCTGAACACTAGAGGCCTCTAGTGGCCACCAGAACACTTCCTGTGTCTGCTCTCCATCGCTGCCGGGCACTCCTCTGTGTCTGATCTCCGGGTGCCTGTGTCATGTAAGGATGAACACTAGAGGCCTCTAGTAGCTACTGAAACACTTCCTGTGCCTGCTCTCCATTGCTGCCGGGCGCTCCTCTGTGTCTGATCTCCTGTGTGCCTGTGTCATGTAAGGCTGAACACTAGAGGCCTCTAGTGGTCACCGGAACACTTCCTGTGTCTGCTCTCCTTCGCTGCCGAGCGCTCCTCTGTGTCTGATCTCCTGGGTGCCTGTGTCATGTGAGGATGAACACTAGAGGCCTCTAGTGGTCACCGGAATACTTCCTGTGTCTGCTTTCCATCGCTGCCGGGTGTTCCTCGGTGCCTCTAGTGTTTGTCACATGACACAGGCGCCCCGAGAGGAGAGAGAAGACAAAGGTTGCATTGGCTGGAGGCTAGTGAGAGATGACAGCTGCCAGTAGTGTCAGCTCCGCTGCCAATACGCTGACCAGCCTGAAGAGGAGGGAGTTAGACCAGGTCAGCCAGCACACAGCTCAACAGGTGTGCGGAGGGATAAACAGATAGATCCCTCTGTTATCAGAGATGTGGAAGTGCCTCCCGCATTAAAGGAATAGTGATGGTTGTCCACATATAACATGTGAAAGCATCTCCCAGGCATAGCCACACACCTCTGTATCAGAAGTATAAGCCACATCTGCAGTCATATCCTATCCCTTATAGCAGCTATGACCCTCCCACAAACACGGAACAACGTGGTCTCTGAAATAAATTGAAACAGATGGAATTGGCAGTCATTGTTTACTTTGCTCTCATCACCGAATCTGAAAACAGTCAGTGACGTCAGTGCTATATTAATACATAATAATAATAATAATATGGTAGTACATTAGACTATGACTGTGGTAGGATTAGATTGTGAGCTCCTCTAAGGACAGTCAGTGACATTTCTATGTTCTCTGTAAAGTGCTGCAGAAGATGTCACTGCTATATAAATACATAATTATAATCACCATATTTGATAGTGGGGATGGTGTGTTCAGAGTGATGTGCAGTGTTAGTTTTCCGCCACACAGTTTTGCATTTTGGCCAAAAAGTTCCATTTTGGTCTCATCTGACCAGAGCACCTTCTTCCACATGGTTGCTGTGTCCCCCACATGGCTTGTGGCAAACTGCAAACGGGACTTCTTATGCTTTCTGTTGACAATGGCTTTCTTCTTGCCACTCTTCCATAAAGGCCAACTTTGTACAGTGCGCGACTAATAGTTGTCCTATGGACAGATTCCCCCACCTGAGCTGTAGATCTCTGCAGCTCGTCCAGAGTCACCATGGGCCTCTTGACTGCATTTCTGATCAGCGCTCTCCTTGTTCGGCCTGTGAGTTTAGGTGGACGGCCTTGTCTTGGTAGGTTTACAGTTGTGCCATACTCCTTCCATTTCTGAATGATCGCTTGAACAGTGCGCCGTGGGATGTTCAAGGCTTTGGAAATCTTTTTGTAGCCTAAGTCTGCTTTACATTTCTCAATAACTTTATCCCTGACCTGTCTGGTGTGTTCTTTGGACTTCATGGTGTTGTTGCTCCCAATATTCTCTTAGACAACCTCTGAGGCCCTCACAGATCAGCTGTATTTGTACTGACATTAGATTACACACAGGTGCACTCTATTTAGTCATTAGCACTCATCAGGCAACGTCTATGGGCAACTGACTGCACTCAGACCAAAGGGGGCTGAATAATTATGCACACACCACTTTGCAGTTATTGATTTGTAAAAAATGTTTGGAATCATGTATGATTTTCGTTCCACTTCTCACATGTACACCACTTTGTATTGGTCTATCACGTGGAATTCCAATAAAATGGATTCATGTTTGTGGCAGTAATGTGACAAAATGTGGAAACCATCAAGGGGGCCGAATACTTTTGCAAGCCACTGTAAACACATAATAATAATATGGTAGGACATTAGACTAGGAATGTGTAATTTTTACCATCCAGGGCCCACAATCACCAGCTGCCCCAGGACCGACAGCAACCTAACATTCGCCCCAAACATGACAGGGATTGGATTGCAGGCTCCTCTGAGGACAAGTAGTGACATGTTGGCAGGGATTAGAATGTAAGCTCCTTGGCAAACACCTTGGCACATTCGTTGAGTGACAGCCTGTTCGCTGTCCCTTAACCCCTGAGTGCCAGATCTGGCTGTTGGTAGCCACCCACTGCTATGTGCAAACTGTGTAGCAGGAGGAACAATCGGCAGGCTAAGTGCTACTGCCACCCTGCTGCCCACAGCCCGCCCCTTGCTTTCCTGGTGCCCTAGATTACCAATGAGGCTACAAAATGCTTCCAAAACGTCCAGAATCCGTATTACCTTCCTGGCGAAGCCGCGCAGGAGGATTTCTCAGGCCCTGCTGGGCCGATTTGCATAATTTTTTTGGTACTTATCCGTTAGCCGGGCGCATCCGGCAGGTGGCGCTGTTGATGTTAATTCCAATCATAATTACTTCACGTAAACCTGTGAATGTAAACCGCCGGATGCGCCCGGCTTAAACAGATCAAGCCGCCGGCTTGCTTCGTGTCTCGCTCTTCTCCCCCTCTTGCCCTCTCTCCTATAGAACACTGGGGAGGGAGGGGAGATGCGTGTCCCCCCAGAGTCGTTCGTCGCAATGCCGCGTCACGCATGTCCCCTCCCCAAGGCTCATACGAGAGAGGGCAAGAGGGGGAGGAGAGCGAGACACTCACGAAGCAAGCCGGCGGCTTGATCTGTTTAAGCCGGGCGCATCCGGCGGTTTACATTCACAGGTTTACGTGAAGTAATTATGATTGGAATTAACATCAACAGCGCCACCTGCCGGATGCGCCCGGCTAACGGATAAGTACCATTTTTTTTCCGCTACACGCAGCTAGCACTTTGCTAGCTGCGTGTGCACACCGATCGCCGCTGTTCCGTGCCGATTTGCCGCTACCCGCTGCGCGCCCCCCCCCCGACCCCATGCGCTGCTTGGCTAATCAGTGCCAGGCAGCGCTGAGGGGTGGATCGGGACTCCCTTTGGAGTCACGACATCGATGACGCCATGGCGACAGGGGAAGCCCTAATGGAAATCCCGTTCAGAACGGGATTTCCGGACAGGCTTTATCGCCGGAGGCGATCGAAGAGGGTGGGGGGATGCCGCTGCACAGCGGCTGTCATGTAGCTAGCCCTAGGCCCGCTACATGATTTAGAAAAAAAAAAATTTAAAAACTGCTGCGCTGCCCCCTGGCGGTTTTTAATAGACCGCCAGGAGGGTTAAATAATAATGAAAAACTTCAGAAAGAACGCTGTGTTTGGTTTCGGCATCAGTAACACACAGAACACTCCCTCCCATATTCCGGGTATAACGGTTCAACAAATCACACGCCTGCCCTTTCAGCCTTCGCATGTATCGGATGTTTGACAGTTAAGTGGCAGTTAGGCCTCAGCGAGATCAGTCACGCGGTTTTCACGCCCGCAGCAGAGACTCGAGTGGCTCTCCGCATGGAGTCCCGGTTCAGCACAAGTGTGGGGAGATTATGAACCTGACAGGAAGGTTAATGCCAGCAGGGGGCAGCGGCTAGCCACATGGTGCCATCATTAAGTGCACTATAACTGGCGGCCGTACGAGAAAATCGCGGGTCTGAAGAACTGGAGACGAGGGCTTAGCAAGCGATGCTAATGTAAGAGGCGTGACATGTCACATAATAATAATAATGGCATAAGGAGGGCAGAGCAGGCATCAGCACAAATACATGCAGCAATGGGAAGGGATGAGAAATACTGGGAAACAAAAGGGACATACGGTGGCATAGTGAGCAGCACGGTGGCATTGTGGTTGGCACACTTCCCTTGCAGCGCTGGGTCCTCGGTTCACATCCCAGCCAGGGCACTATCTGCACGGAGTTTGTATGTCCTCTCAGTGTCTGTGTGGGTTTCCTCCAGGCACTCTGGTTTCCTCCCACATTCCAAAGACATACAAATAAATTAACTGATTTACCCCTAAATTGGCCCTAGACAAGCGGCTCCGTACTGCGCATACATGAGTCCGCGCGCTCGCACACGTGCAGTACCAAGCTGCTCGCCTTCCTAGTACATCTGGAACCTTCCAAGGAGAGCTGAAGTTCTTCGACATCAAAGTGAATGTGTAACAAAGAAACAGCCCCTGGGGGGTACTTACTTTGGGAGGGTGAAGCTTCTGGATCCTGAGGCTTCCCCCAGTCCCCTTCACTCTCCAGGATCCAGCACTGGCAGCCCCTGAACAATCAGCAGACCAGCTTGTAGGCTGTGGCACAGTAGCAGCTGCAATATTGACCCCCGTCTCCAGCACAAGCACAGTAACGGCTTTCTGATGGGCTCCAGCGGAAACAGCTGAGCCTGATACAGTCCGCTGTACTGTGCAGGTGATTCACCTACAGGGAAGCAACTTCTGTGCCTGCTAGAGGGTACAGATTTACATGGCCGCTGTTCGGGGTCAGAGACGGCGCTGATCTCTGAGGCTTATGGCCCATACTCACGGGCTACAATTGTCGCCGCAACCACGTGGCGCGCGCGTGTTGCGGCGACAGGTCGCCCGTGAGTATGGCGTGTGCGCCCCGAACCGTCGCTCGTCGCTGCTGTCGCCTGGTGACAGTTGCCGCCGCAACTGTCGCTAGTCCGCGTGGGTATGCGGACTAGCGACAGCAACCTGCAGTTCAGTGCACTGTGTTTCCGGCGGGGGGAGGGACGTCGGCGACAGCTTCCGTTGCATGTCTAATCCCTCTTCCGCAGTGTGTATGCGGAGGGACCTGGCAATGAGCTGTCGCCGAACTGTTGCGCACACGCTCCCGTGCTAACCACCAGCTACATTTGTAGCTGGTGTGTATGGGCCATTAGGAAGTTGGGGGAAGCCTCATTAGTATGCAGAGGCCTCCCCCTCCAGAGGTAAATATCCCCCCAGGGGCTGGTTGTTTTTGTTTTGTTTTTTTACAGATTCTCTTTAAAGTTGAACAAAACACAAAACCCCGGCTCCTCACCTTGAGCTCGGACATTTAGACACTTGCAGATTTAACCCTTTCCACTCGTATGTCCCGCATAGCAGGACATCGCGAATTTCCCGTTGCACTCGTATGTCCCACTATGCAGGACATCATTTCAGCGGCGGTTTGCAGGCACATCTGCGGGGGGCTAAGTCTGATCTCTCTCCCCTTGTATAGTGGACATGTAAGAGTACATGCCCACACAGGTGGTGCCCCCCTGCCCCAAACCGGAAGTGCGCGATCAGCGCTACCAGGAAGTGACCAATGCATTGCAATTTTCCTTGCTGATTCCTTCATGCAGATTCCTTGCTGATTCTTTCTTGCAGATTCCATGCGGATTCCTTCTTGCAGATTTCCTTGCAGATTCCTTGCTGATTCCTTTCTGCAGATTCCTTACTGATTCCTTGCAGATTGCTTGCAAAGTTGCATAGAGGAGCAATGGCATCCTATGCAATGGACGTGGAGGAGTGTCTAAATAGTTGCCAGCATTTCATTGCTCTAATTCCCAATCGAAATACCAAAGATTGCGTCGTGTGTAGTGACATGAAGACACCGGGTGGCAGGCATAAAACCACCTATTATTGCAAAACTTGCTCACGCAAGCCAGGATTACACCCAGGAAATTGCTGTAAAATGTACCATACCTTGGACAACTTCTCTGCTACCAGTCAATAGAAGATACCAAACTGTCCAAATAAGGTGTTAAATTAAACGGTATAATGTGTTCTTTAAAATAAGATATACCATGTTACTGTGTTATGTTCCATGTTGAAATGGGAGAGAGAGTAGGAGGGAGAGCGCATTTCTGTAAAAAAAGAAAAACTCAGAGCAGAAACGACTTCATAGTTACAGTTACATAATTATTTGGGTTGAAAAAAGACATACGTCCATCGAGTTCAACCAGAGAACAAAGTACAACACCAGCCTGCTCCCTCACATATCCCTGCTGATCCAGAGGAAGGCACAACACCAGCCTGCACCCTCACATATCCCTGCTGATCCAGAGGAAGGCACAACACCAGCCTGCACCCTCACATATCCCTGCTGATCCAGAGGAAGGCACAACACCAGCCTGCTCCCTCACATATCCCTGCTGATCCCGAGGAAGGCACAACACCAGCCTGCTCCCTCACATATCCCTGCTGATCCAGAGGAAGGTACAACACCAGCCTGCTCCCTCACATATCCCTGCTGATCCAGAGGAAGGCACAACACCAGCCTGCTCCCTCACATATCCCTGCTGATCCAGAGGAAGGTACAACACCAGCCTGCTCCCTCACATATCCCTGCTGATCCAGAGGAAGACACAACACCAGCCTGCTCCCTCACATATCCCTGCTGATCCAGAGGAAGGCACAACACCAGCCTGCACCCTTACATATCCCTGCTGATCCAGAGGAAGGCACAACACCAGCCTGCTCCTTCACATATCCCTGCTGATCCAGAGGAAGGCACAACACCAGCCTGCTCCCTCACATATCCCTGCTGATCCAGAGGAAGGTACAACACCAGCCTGCTCCCTCACATATCCCTGCTGATCCAGAGGAAGGCACAACACCAGCCTGCTCCCTCACATATCCCTGCTGATCCCGAGGAAGGCACAACACCAGCCTGCCCCCTCACATATCCCTGCTGATCAAGAGGAAGGCACAACACCAGCCTGCACCCTCACATATCCCTGCTGATCCAGAGGAAGGTACAACACCAGCCTGCTCCCTCACATATCCCTGCTGATCCAGAGGAAGGCACAACACCAGCCTGCTCCCTCACATATCCCTGCTAATCCAGAGGAAGGTACAACACCAGCCTGCTCCCTCACATATCCCTGCTGATCCAGAGGAAGGCACAACACCAGCCTGCTCCCTCACATATCCCTGCTGATCCAGAGTAAGGCACAACACCAGCCTGCTCCCTCACATATCCAATCCCTGCTGATCCAGAGGAAGGCACAAAACCAGCCTGCACCCTCACATATCCCTGCTGATCCAGAGGAAGGCACAACACCAGCCTGCACCCTCACATATCCCTGCTGATCCAGAGGAAGGTATAACACCAGCCTGCACCCTCACATATCCCTGCTGATCCAGAGGAAGGCACAACACCAGCCTGCTCCCTCACATATCCCTGCTGATCCAGAGTAAGGAACAACACCAGCCTGCTCCCTCACATATCCAATCCCTGCTGATCCAGAGGAAGGCACAACACCAGCCTGCACCCTCACATATCCCTGCTGATCCAGAGGAAGGTATAACACCAGCCTGCACCCTCACATATCCCTGCTGATCCAGAGGAAGGCACAACACCAGCCTGCTCCCTCACATATCCCTGCTGATCCAGAGGAAGGTACAACACCAGCCTGCTCCCTCACATATCCCTGCTGATCCAGAGGAAGGTACAACACCAGCCTGCACCCTCACATATCCCTGCTGATCCAGAGGAAGTCACAACACCAGCCTGCTCCCTCACATATCCCTGCTAATCCAGAGGAAGGTACAACACCAGCCTGCTCCCTCACATATCCCTGCTGATCCAGAGGAAGGCACAACACCAGCCTGCTCCCTCACATATCCCTGCTGATCCAGAGGAAGGCACAACACCAGCCTGCTCCCTCACATATCCCTGCTGATCAAGAGTAAGGCACAACACCAGCCTGCTCCCTCACATATCCAATCCCTGCTGATCCAGAGGAAGGCACAACACCAGCCTGCACCCTCACATATCCCTGCTGATCCAGAGGAAGGTATAACACCAGCCTGCACCCTCACATATCCCTGCTGATCCAGAGGAAGGCACAACACCAGCCTGCTCCCTCACATATCCCTGCTGATCCAGAGGAAGGCACAACACCAGCCTGCTCCCTCACATATCCAATCCCTGCTGATCCAGAGGAAGGCACAACACCAGCCTGCACCCTCACATATCCCTGCTGATCCAGAGGAAGGTATAACACCAGCCTGCACCCTCACATATCCCTGCTGATCCAGAGGAAGGCACAACACCAGCCTGCTCCCTCACATATCCCTGCTGATCCAGAGGAAGGCACAACACCAGCCTGCTCCCTCACATATCCCTGCTGATCCAGAGGAAGGCACAACACCAGCCTGCACCCTTACATATCCCTGCTGATCCAGAGGAAGGCACAACACCAGCCTGCTCCCTCACATATCCCTGCTGATCCAGAGGAAGGCACAACACCAGCCTGCACCCTCACATATCCCTGCTGATCCAGAGGAAGGTATAACACCAGCCTGCACCCTCACATATCCCTGCTGATCCAGAGGAAGGTATAACACCAGCCTGCACCCTCACATATCCCTGCTGATCCAGAGGAAGGCACAACACCAGCCTGCTCCCTCACATATCCCTGCTGATCCAGAGGAAGGCACAACACCAGCCTGCACCCTTACATATCCCTGCTGATCCAGAGGAAGGCACAACACCAGTCTGCTCCCTCACATATCCCTGCTGATCCAGAGGAAGGTACAACACCAGCCTGCACCCTCACATATCCCTGCTGATCCAGAGGAAGGCACAACACCAGCCTGCACCCTCACATATCCCTGCTGATCCAGAGGAAGGTACAACACCAGCCTGCTCCCTCACATATCCCTGCTGATTCAGAGGAAGGTACAACACCAGCCTGCTCCCTCACATATCCCTGCTGATCCAGAGGAAGGCACAACACCAGCCTGCACCCTCACATATCCCTGCTGATCCAGAGGAAGGTACAACACCAGCCTGCTCCCTCACATATCCCTGCTGATTCAGAGGAAGGCACAACACCAGCCTGCTCCCTCACATATCCCTGCTGATCCAGAGGAAGGCACAACACCAGCCCGTACCCTCACATATCCCTGCTGATCCAGAGGAAGCTACAACACCAGCCTGCACCCTCACATATCCCTGCTGATCCAGAGGAAGGCACAACACCAGCCTGCTCCCTCACATATCCCTGCTGATCCAGAGGAAGGCACAACACCAGCCTGCACCCTCACATATCCCTGCTGATCCAGAGGAAGGCACAACACCAGCCTGCTCCCTCACATATCCCTGCTGCTCCAGAGGAAGGCGAAAAACCCTTACAAGGCATGGTCCAATTAGCCCCAAAAGGGAAAAAATTACTTCCCGACTCCAGATGGCAATCAGATAAAATCCCTGGATCATCATCATTAGGCATTATCTAGTAATTGTAGCCATAGAGGTCTTTCAACGGAAGGAAAGCATCTAAGCCCCCTTTAAATGCAGGTGTAGAGTTTGCCATAACTACTTCCTGTGGCAATGCATTCCACATCTTAATCACTCTTACTGTAAAGAACCCTTTCCTAAATAAATGGCTAAAACGTTTTTCCTCCATGTGCAGATCATGTCCTCTAGTCCTTTGAGAAGGCCTAGGGACAAAAAGCTCATCCGCCAAGCTTCTATATTGCCCTCTGATGTATTTATACATGTTAATTAGATCCCCTCTAAGGCATCTTTTCTCTAGACTAAATAAACCCAGTTTATCTAACCTTTCTTGGTAAGTGAGACCTTCCATCCCTCGTATCAAGTTTGTTACTCGTCTCTGCACCTGCTCTAAAACTGCAATGTCTTTCCTGTAATGTGGTGCCCAGAACTGAATTCCATATTCCAGATGTGGCCTTACTAGAGAGTTAAACAGGGGCAATATTATGCTAGCATCTCGAGTTTTTATTTCCCTTTTAATGCATCCCAAAATTTTGTTAGCTTTAGCTGCAGCGGCTTGGCATTGAGTACGATTATTTAACTTGTTGTCGATGAGTACTCCTAAGTCCTTCTCCAAGTTTGATGTCCCCAACTGTATCCCATTTATTTTGTATGGTGCTAGACCATTGGTACGTCCAAAATGCATGACCTTACATTTGTCAACATTGAATTTCATCTGCCATTTATGTGCCCATATAGCCATCCTATCCAGATCCTGTTGCAATATGACACTATCTTCCTGAGAGTTGATGATTCTGCACAATTTTGTATCATCTGCAAAAATAGCAACATTGCTCACTACTGCATCTACTAGGTCATTAATAAATAAATTGAAGAGCACTGGACCCAGTACAGACCCCTGTGGGACCCCACTGCTAACAGTCTCCCATTTTGAGTACGATCCATTGACCACAACTCTTTGTTTTCTGTCCATTAGCCAGTTCCCTATCCATGAACACAGACTCTTCCCCAGTCCTTGCATCCTCAACTTTTGCACCAGAATTCTGTGGGGAACAGTGTCGAAGGCCTTTGCAAAGTCTAAGTATATCACATCTACAGCATTCCCAATATCCATATTAGCATTCACTACCTCATAAAAGCTGAGCATGTTAGTCAAACAGGACCTGTCTTTAGTAAACCCATGTTGATGCTGAGAAATAAGATTATTTTCTACTATGAAGTCATGTATAGTATCTCTTAGTAACCCCTCAAATAGTTTGCATACAACTGATGTTAAGCTTACAGGTCTATAATTTCCTGGATCTGATTTTTTGCCCTTCTTAAATAATGGTAAAACGTGGGCTGTATGCCAATCCACTGGGACTCTGCCAGTAGAAAGAGAGTCACAAAAGATAAGATAAGGGGGTTTATCTATAACTGAACTTAATTCCCTTAGGACCCGAGGATGCATGCCATCCGGGCCAGGTGCCTTGTCTATTTTTAATTTATTTAGTCTTGCCTTCACTTCTTCCTGCGTTACGTATTTAATATTACAGTTAGAAGATTGAGACTCTTCTGCCTCTGTAATTTGCAACAGTGCTGTTTCCTTTGTGAAGACAGAAGCAAAGAAAGCATATAATAACTCTGCCTTACCTTGGTCATCCACCATTGAGTTCCCACCCTCATCCTTTAGGAGTCCTATACAGTCAACCTTTCTTTTTTTAGAGTTGATGTACTTGTAAAACTTTTTTGGGTTAGATTTGATATCCCTAGCGATTTGATTTTCAGCTTCAATCTTTGCCTGCCTAATTTCTTTTTTACAACTTTTATTGCACTCCGTATAATTGCTTAGTGCAGCCTCAGTCCCCTCCTGTTTTAGGACCTTATAGGCATTCTTTTTCACCTTCATTTTATCTCTAACCTTTCTATTCATCCATAGAGGCCTTTTTTTATTCCTAGACATTTTGTTTCCATATGGGATATACATACTACAATATTGATTGAGTATAAGTTTAAAAGCTTGCCATTTCCCTTCAGTGTCTTCCCCTTGTAGTACATTATCCCAGTTCACCAAACTTAGTGCCTGCCTGAGTTGATTGAACTTTGCTTTTCTAAAATTCATAGTTTTAGTGGTCCTGCTGCCCCGTGGCCTATCAGTCACCAGATCAAACGTTATCATGTTGTGATCACTATTTCCCAAATGTTCTTGAACCTGCACATTTGATACATTATCTGGTCTATTAGAAATGATCAGATCCAGTAACGCATTCCCCCTAGTTGGTTCCGTTACCATTTGAGTCAGGTAACTGTCCAGTAGTGATGCCAGAAATCTGCTGCTTTTACCAGAATGGGTAGCCTCAATACTCCAGTCAATGTCTGGAAAGTTGAAGTCGCCCATAATTATGACCTCATTTTTACTTGCAGCTTTTTCAATCTGTTGTAGTAATCGCAGTCCTGCAGCTTCATTAATATGAGGTGGCCTGTAGCATACCCCAATAAGCAATTGGCAACTTTTATTTCCACCATGAATATTTACCCAAACGGACTCCACATCTTCCTCCATCTCATCGTTGAGGACTTGGTAAATAGAGGAGGTAGTGGTGGACTTACCTCCTCCAAGTAGACACACAACGACTGTAGTAAAGACAGTCAATATATTTTATTTATGAACTCCAAATATGCAACGCGTTTCGCAGGTTTGATCCCGCTTCATCAGGCAATAACAACGGAGCAATAGCATATGTGGTCAGTAGAAGAGCCAGGCACCTCTTCTACTGACCACATATGCTATTGCTCCGTTGTTATTGCCTGATGAAGCGGGATCAAACCTGCGAAACGCGTTGCATATTTGGAGTTCATAAATAAAATATATTGACTGTCTTTACTACAGTCGTTGTGTGTCTACTTGGAGGAGGTAAGTCCACCACTACCTCCTCTATTTACCAAGAATTTGGTTTTTAAGCTCATTTAGCTTCCTTTTATCCTTTTGGCGCCTCTGTTCTCCTGCATAATATTGAGTCCACCCTGGGTGGAGGGTTGAACCCCCTTTTTCTCATCTACAGAGAGCGACTTCTTATTCCTGAGTGGGGTCAGGAAAATCTCCCCACCTGCCTTTACAGTGGTTGCCTAATGGTAACCCTGGTTTGTGAGTATTAATATTTACTCTATCTAGTAACCATTTACCAGTACATATTACACTATTGGGGCTCTTGGTGTTCCTTGTTTTTATCATCGTTGAGGACAGCTGTAAAAGAATTCTTAACAGAGGCAAACCCCTCCACCTTTTTCCCTGTTCTATCCTTTCAAAACACATTGGGCTCAATTTACAAAACGGTGCTAACTTTAGCACTGGCCCTTAGCACGTCTAAACTCAGTTGAAATGTGAGAAGTAGTGATCGTGCGCAAAGTACCGCGCGCAAAGTCTTGCACGCGCACTGCACAGAGCGCAGGGCGCTCCGCGCGAAGTGCCCACTAAAGCCTATGGGACTTAGCGCGCGCAAAGGCAAAACTTTGCGCGCGGTACTTAATGCGCGATCTGATTGAGAAAACCAGTGTTAACCTACTTAGCACCCTGGTTAGCACGCCTAAAGACTTTAGACGTGCTAAGTAGGTTAGCACCGCTTAGTAAATCAAGCCCATTGTATCCTTTTAAATTAGCTATCCAGTCATGGCTTTCATCCATGCATGTCTCGGTTATTCCCACAATATTATAGCCTTTGTCATTCAGAATGAACTCTAGTTCATCCATTTTATTTGGTTACCATGCACTTTATATTTTTACCACCACATTTTCCAATTTTGTTTACATGAAATGGGCTACTTGAAGTTTTACCAACCTCCTTAATCTTTACACTGTCCCCACCCCCCTCTCCACCCCCCCATAATGTTAGGCTCCCACTGTCTTTTTACCTCATCTTGTCTACGTATTGAGACTTTATTCTCCCGCCTCCCCCCAGATCCTAGTTTAAAATCTCCTCCAACCGTTTAGCCATCTTCTCCTTTAGGAAAAAACTCTGAGTGGAAAGGGTTAATGGGGAGATCCCTTATTAGTGATCTTAGCACACACAGCTTGCTGGCGTGTTCGCATGGTACATATGCAGGTACTAGCAGCTCCTTGCAGGATTAGTTAGATGCACTATCTGCCCCAGGGAGGATGGTAAGGATATGTGCTCCTATTCCTTAGATGGGTTTCGATGCGCTGAATGCGTGTATGTTTGTGCTATGCATGTTACAGGGCCAGAGTTAGGACACATATGACACTGGGCTACCTCTACGCGGTGTATGTGAGTACGCAAGAGACTTTATTCTTGTAACGTAGATCCCAGCTTTTAACTTAGCTGTAGGGACAGCATTGATTGCTGCATGATTTTTGTAAGTGGATTCGCATGAGGATTTGCATGAGTGTTCGGAAGTTCATTTTGATGTTTCTTTAAAGTTGGATCACTGCCTGGCGGTGGAATGAAGGGACGCAGAATGGCCCAGGAAGGCTCGATAGGATCCAGAGCCTTCCCTGTTCTTAGGTCAGTATTATTATTAATATTTTTTAGTATTTATATAGCATGTCACTTTTTTATATTTTATGTGGCTACACATATCCTTTAACCTCCTTAGCGGTATGCCCGGGCATGCCGCTACAGAGGTTTTACTGTGCATCGGGGATCGCTGGATTTAATTTATTTATTTACATATGTAATTTAGATACTAGCTAGCACTAGGTTAGCTAGTATTGTGTGCCGGCACCCACCGATTGCCCGCAATCCACCCCCGACCGCCAGCTGGATACATTACCATGCCCGGATCCAGCGATCGAGCAGCCTCCAGCTCAGCTCCGGTCCTCACTATGGGGAGGATCGGGACTGCTCATGACGTCATGTACGATCCTCCCCATAGTGAAGACTGGAGCTGAGTGGGGAGGCTGTGCCTATCGCTGGATCCCGGTGTGGTAATGTATCCAGCAGGAAATCGGGGGGTTCGGGGGGCTTTGGGAGGTGCCGGCAAACAATACTAGCTAACCTAGTGGTAGCTAGTATCAAAATGCCACATTTAAATTAATAAATAAGCACGGGGGGGCACGGACAATGCAAAAACTCCTGAGCATCGTAACGCTCAGGAGGTTAAAGAAAAAAATAAAAGAAGAAGTTCCCCTCCAACCATCACAAGCCAACTAGCGGCACCATAACACTACTTACCTATGGCAGGCTCCCACCAACTAATATAATCCTACGAGATCACACCGCCATTGTTCTTCCTGCTGCAGCTCCCGCCCACCCTCCCCCTAACACTTTCCACAGGACAGAACAGGCTACTCAGCACTGTCATTGTTAGTAGAATGTTCACCTGAAACCATCACCAATCATCATTTTGGGCAACAAAAAACTCTAGAGTCTGTATAAAGGGACATTTTATTTCCATGATAACACTGCCATAAACAAAGCGTATGTGTAACAAAAAAAACAACAACAAAAAAGAGCATGTGAAAATTTGTGAGGCCAGATATTAAAGATAATAGAATAATAGTAATTTTACTGATATTCGACTATAGCCCTAACTAACCTAATTCTTACACTTACCTTACCTCACACTAAAGTAACTTACCCCCAAAATGGGGTTCAGCTACATAACAATCGTCCCCCGGCGCCCGGAAACTTACCCTTACCAGGTAACTTACCCCTCCCTGCGCCTCCACTGAGTCGTCTGATATTTCTGCCGCTTGGCAATAGACGAGCACCCACTTGTACTTCTGACACTCAAGTTAACCTCTTGGCGCCCAGGCATGGTATAGCCTAGCACTCACCACACCCGCCAATCGCCAGCTCCAAATTTAACCCCATTTCCGATCAGCCCACGCCCATTTTGACACAAGCGATCGCTGAAAACTGAATGTAGGCACCCCAATTACCTGCTTCAAACATTACAAATGATGCACAATTATTATTTTTCTTTAAACTTACTTATTAAAAATGACCTTTCTATTTCAATTTGCGCAAAGCTAACCATGCCCAGAACTGAAACTATCCTCAGACTGCGCATCTCTGCAACCACAGCAACAGGCAGGGCCGGATTCCTGAGAAGGCCACATAGGCCATGGCCTTGGGAGGTCAAATCAGAAGGGCGGTATAAGAGGCCACATGTCAAATGACATCATCTCTCCTGGTTGAGAGTTCCCTGCTTCTCCTATACTTCCTGGTAAGTGTGATGACAGTCAGCATCTGTTGTCACCTGGCGATTCCATCCTCTGCATGATGGACATACAAACTGGCATGAGAAGTGCCAGGGGTTTAGAGTAGAGAGCAGACAGAACTGCTGAGTTTGGTGAGTTTTCATGCACACATTTACAGACAGGAAATATCCCGACTGACAGCGCTATTAAGGACCGGAGCCCTGCATAAGCTTTATCTAACCCTGCACTCTTAGATTTATGGTTGGCTTTTTTTATTTCTATCCAGGTTTGTTTATGGCAGCAGAAATCTCTGCCCGTGTTTAACTCATTCCTGACTTATTTTAAGTTCTGTCCTTCCTTGCCATAAACCAATCCCCTAAGTGCTAAATTGTCTCTGTTTAAAGGAAACCGGAGTTGACACTACATGTATGCCAGCATATGTAGTTTACCTGTTTCCTGTTTCGGATGGTCACTCTATTGCGCTGACCTCTCCCTGTTTGTAGCTCTGACTGCAGCCAGTTGCACAGAGGACCAAGAAGCAGCGCATGCTCTGGCCACTCTTGCTTCCTGTAATTTCCCGCTCCTGCTCAGATTCGTACAGAAGCCAAGTGTTATGGGTATGCATGCTTGACAAGTGCTGCTCTTACATGAGTGTCATATCTCAACTATGCAAGCCCTGAACACTACTGGCCACTGTGCATCCAGGAAGGCGTGCAAACTTACAGGAAGCCCGAGTGGATACAGAGCAGCACTACAGAGGGGAGCCCATTGAAACCAGTGATTGCTAGTCAGGGTGCTGAAAACAAATGGTGTTGGGTGGGCAGTTGGTAACAGTGGGCCTTGGGTGCTGGAAAGAGCAAATCCGACTCTAACAGGTCTGTATTTGGTGTATGACTCCTCATATACTCCCTCCTCGCTGCAGGCATTAGTAGTTGCACACAGCAGGAGACATTGATACAGATAGATCTGCACTAATCTACCGGCTGGCAGTAAACCGGCAAAACACACAAGAATCTACAAGTGTTTTCCTTGCCTTATTCTTTCAGCAAAATGGACAACACTGCATGGAGTGAGCAAGACTCATTATTATTACTGGATTTTAAAGCAAATCTGTAAGTTTGGCAAAGGGAAAAGTCAGATACTTACCTCTGTAAAAAGAGGCTTCCGGATCCACCACAGGCCTCCAGATGACCTCTGAAACTGCCCGTCCCTGAACGAGCGCAGCTGCACATCTCACGCCCGCTCAGTAGCACAGTCCCTCGGCCTCAGCAGCAAAATATAAGCCCTAAGTGGCTCTGAGCTGCTGTGTAGCCAGCCACAAGGCGTCCTGTGTAGTGCAGCCTCACTCACTCACAGACGGAGCCGCGGCGGGCACACTCTCCAACAACAGGAATGGTGAGGAGGAGGGGGATGGAGGCTGCTTCTGGATTATCAGGAGGATTCCCTCCACCCAGGTAAGCTCCCATTTAGGGCATTTTTTTGAAAGCAGGTGGTTTCGGAGACCAGGCGCCGCCATAGCAGTAATGCTGTACTACACGGGGCGCTTAAAGGATATCCGAGGTAAAAATAAACTGATGAGAAAACAATTGTATCTATCCTCCTCCTCCTAAAAATGACTTTTTTAGATATCTCAGTTTTATTTTATATTTAAATCTATTTTTTAAGTTTTTACTGTTTTATCGTCTCTGCTCAATGACACATTCATTGAAGTATTTTAGAGCTCAAATCTATGAATTATTGACCCTTTTTATCTCTTTCCTGTACTCAGAAGCCATTTACGGACAGGAAAGTGTTTTATGGCTGCAATTCTTTATCAGTGAGGATTATGCTATAGTCTTACCCAGTATGACCCGGTCCTGACCCGTACAGAAACTGTCACTTGCATACCTGATGTTTAACTCTTTCAGGCAGAGAAAGAAAAAAAGGAACACAGCCTAGTTATTTGTGTGCCTGGCACTGTACATACCCATGTCTATCTCATCATGTCACATCGGTTGTCCTATAAGAGTAATTCAGGAATTCTGGGATAGCCAGACCCCGATTTACTCCTCCCTTCGAGTTGCTTCGGCTCAGAGGGGGAATAGTATTTAACAATGCCAGGGATTTGAGCGGCAGCAGGGAGAGCGGTCATTCGTCTTACCCTGCGCCGAGCTCACTGGCGGCGTACAAATACGTACGCATGTTTCCCCCCCCCAGTTACATTACAGTTCTATTTAATGTGGGATCTGCTTATATAATATTTCCACTTACTGAAGAATGCAGCCGGTGCAGAGAGACAGTCAAGTACCGATCACTCACCTGTAAACTTCTTGTAGTTTTCATAGTCCTGTGAGCAGGGAACAGGGAAGAACCTGTGCTGGATGGAGTCCTGCTGAGGGGCCAAGACCTCCATCCCGTCTCCTTCCACGTAACCCCACAGGAAGAGGCTTACAGGAAGCGCCACAACTGTGACGAGGGCGCCCAACATCACACGACTCCTCCATGACGTTCTGTGCGCTTTACTCCTCTTCCCACTGCAGAGGAGGAAATAAAACATATGACTCAGACATAAAATGCCATAAACAGGAGCACAGTGCAGGTGCAAGAGGAGAACAGGTGGGGGCAGAGAGCAAGCAGCAAGGAGGTGAATATTCCATGAAATGGAGAAGCACCAATCCCTCCATATGCAACCGTACTTTATTGCATCTTCTATCAGCATCGACACATCGCAGTGTGGCACCCGGCTAGTTTTGGTGAGCACTCGGCTGTCATTGGCTCACCTCCTCCTATTCTGTAAGCAGAGTTGCACGCAGAAGCGTCAGCCCCGCATTCTCTCATCTCGCCCCACCCGGCTACTTTGGCTGGAAAAACTTCTGGGGAGAACAGTGCATCCATACATTGAGATGGCTCACAGCATAAGCCGTGGGTGCAGGCAACTATGGCAGCCGTGTGAGTGGAGGTGAGGTGGCACAGGCACTGAAATGGGACAAGCGACGGCTGTTTCGCATCCTTCTGGAAGGTTGGTCATGCTGCTTTCCACTAAACAGGTGAATATTGGCATATAACACTATCACAGGCAGAACCATGGGAGTACGTGGCTGGGTACTGCAGTGTTCTCCCCAGACTTTTAGACGGGTGCTCCACCCGGCTAACTATGGTGAACACCCGGCTGTCATCGGCTCAACTCCTCCTATGCTGGAAGCAGAGTTGAACCAGCCCTGCATTCCCCCATCATGCTCCACCCGGCTGTTAAAAAACTTCTAGGGAGACACTGTACTGGATTGGCTGAGGGCTTTACCTCTGACACAGGAGGCCAGGGTTCGAATCCCCCGCTCTTCCTGTTCAGTAAGTCAGCACCTATGCAGTTGAGACCTTGGGCAAAACTCCCTAACACTGCTACTGCCTACAGAGCGCACCCTAGTGGCTGCAGCTCTGGTGCTTTGAGTCAGCCAGGATATAAATGTTCTGTGTCTTGTCTAGGATAGGTGATAACAAGAGGTGGTGTGGAGGTGTACATTCATTGTTATCTCTTGCCCCTTTTTACTGTAGAATATTGATTTTCGGCAAAACCTCTCTCTTACACCCTCTCTTATCCTAATACGCCCATGAAGCGTTATGGTGGAGACGGCTGCAGAGCAGCCGACCACTGGATCCCAGGATGTTGAGGGGCGGGGCAATACGATCAGCCTGCAAGTGCATCTTTGGTTAGACACACAAGAACGGCCGCACGCTCTAACAACTTGTGCACGTTTGGCATCAAGAGGCTAAGCACTGCGAACAGGTCGACAAGTCGAGCACCCTCACATGCCCACCTACATCCTCCACTCCAGAGCCATATCAAGATATGTACTTTTTCTAATGATGCCTGTACTATGCACTTCCACTATACTATCAATAGAGTCAAAAGGGCAGGTGTACCATCATTTCTGCCTGTGCATCGAATCAGCCTGCATGCATAGCCAAAAGACTAAGGCCGGTTTCACACTGCATATTGGTGGCGCGGCAGCCTCACCGCACTACCAGAAAAACCCCTTTCACCTAACACTAAGCCCCCTTCTCCACTCAACACTAATCTCCCCCCATACAACTAACACTAAGCCCCCTTCTCCACTCACAACACTAACCTCCCCCCATACAACTAACACTAAGCCCCCTTCTCCACTCAACACTAATCTCCCCCCATACAACTAACACTAAGCCCCCTTCTCCACTCACAACACTAACCTCCCCCCATACAACTAACACTAAGCCCCCTTCTCCACTCACAACACTAACCTCCCCCCCCTTCAGCTAACACTAATCCCCCTTCTCCACTCACAACACTAACCTCCCCTCTCCTAACACTAACCCCCCCCCCCCCCCTTTCACCTAATACTAAGCCCCCTTCTCCACTCATAACACTAACCTCCCCCCCCCCCTTTGCCTAACATTAAGCCCCCTTCTCCACTCACAACACTAACCTCTCCCCCTTCACCTAATACTAAGCCCCCTTCTCCACTCATAACACTAACCTCCCCCCCCCCTTCCGCCTAACATTAAGCCCCCTTCTCCACTCACAACACTAACCTCCCCCCCCCCCCATACAACTAACACTAAGCCCCCTTCTCCACTCAACACTAATCTCCCCCCATACAACTAACACTAAGCCCCCTTCTCCACTCACAACACTAACCTCCCCCCCCCCCATACAACTAACACTAAGCCCCCTTCTCCACTCAACACTAATCTCCCCCCATACAACTAACACTAAGCCCCCTTCTCCACTCACAACACTAACCTCCCCCCATACAACTAACACTAAGCCCCCTTCTCCACTCACAACACTAACCTCCCCCCCCTTCAGCTAACACTAATCCCCCTTCTCCACTCACAACACTAACCTCCCCTCTCCTAACACTAACCCCCCCCCCCCCTTTCACCTAATACTAAGCCCCCTTCTCCACTCATAACACTAACCTCCCCCCCCCCTTTGCCTAACATTAAGCCCCCTTCTCCACTCACAACACTAACCTCTCCCCCTTCACCTAATACTAAGCCCCCTTCTCCACTCATAACACTAACCTCCCCCCCCCCTTCCGCCTAACATTAAGCCCCCTTCTCCACTCACAACACTAACCTCCCCCCCCCCCCCATACAACTAACACTAAGCCCCCTTCTCCACTCAACACTAATCTCCCCCCATACAACTAACACTAAGCCCCCTTCTCCACTCACAACACTAACCTCCCCCCCCCCCCATACAACTAACACTAAGCCCCCTTCTCCACTCAACACTAATCTCCCCCCATACAACTAACACTAAGCCCCCTTCTCCACTCACAACACTAACCTCCCCCCATACAACTAACACTAAGCCCCCTTCTCCACTCACAACACTAACCTCCCCCCCCTTCAGCTAACACTAATCCCCCTTCTCCACTCACAACACTAACCTCCCCTCTCCTAACACTAACCCCCCCCCCCCCTTTCACCTAATACTAAGCCCCCTTCTCCACTCATAACACTAACCTCCCCCCCCCCCCTTTGCCTAACATTAAGCCCCCTTCTCCACTCACAACACTAACCTCTCCCCCTTCACCTAATACTAAGCCCCCTTCTCCACTCACAACACTAACCTCTCCCCCTTCACCTAATACTAAGCCCCCTTCTCCACTCACAACACTAACCTCCCCCCCTCCCCATACAACTAACACTAAGTCCCCTTCTCCACTCACAACACTAACCTCCCCTCTCCTAACACTAACCTCCCCCCCCCCTTCACCTAATACTAAGCCCCCTTCTCCACTCACAACACTAACCTTCCCCCCCATACAACTAACACTAACCGCCCCTCTCCTAACACTAACCTCTCCCCTCCATGTTGCCGCTATAAGAGTTACAATGTAGCTAAACTCTATACCGATTCATCTGGCACCATCCCTGGAGCCCCGATCACTCAATTGACATTCAGCAAGATGATAGCCAAACACTTGGCTATCTGTTACCCGCGTGCCTGATAGCCACAAAATTATATTGCAACCTATGGAGTAGCGAGATGCAACAGTCATCCCATGCGCCAAAACCATGGAGGTGCACAGTGTGAGAAAACCCAATCTCAAAAGTCAATGGAGAAGAACAGAGGGGGAAAGAGTCTAGATGTGAACATACAATGCGGTGGAGAGTTCTAGGATACAAGAAAGAAGACTGCATGTCAAGTTGCAGAAGATGAGAAGAGTAAATGTTGGGTCCAGGTGCTGGAAACAGTGGATTGGTACAGAAGATGAGAAGAATATATGTAGGGATACAGAGGGTGTGAATAGAGTTAGAAAATTAGCTGCGGGGGTACAAGAGATATAAAGAATACTTGAGGGAGTACAGAGGGTGTAAAGAGTAGATGTGGGGGTATAAAGGGTGTGAAGAGTAGATGTGGGGGGTATAGAGGGTGTAAAGAGTAGATGTGGGGGTACAGGGGGTGTAAAGAGTAGATGTGGGGGTACAGGGGGTGTAAAGAGTAGATGTGGGGGTACAGAGGGTGTAAAGAGTAGATGTGGGGGTACAGAGGGTGTAAAGAGTAGACGTGAGGGTATAAAGGGTGTGAAGAGTAGATGTGGGGGTACAGAGGGTGTAGAGTAGATGTGGGGGTACAGAGGGTGTAGAGTAGATGTGGGGGTACAGAGGGTGTAAAGAGTAGACATGAGGGTATAAAGGGTGTGAAGAGTAGATGTGGGGGTACAGAGGGTGTAGAGTAGATGTGGGGGTACAGAAGGTGTGAAGAGTAGATGTGGGGGTACAGAGGGTGTAGAGTAGATGTGGGGGTACAGAGGGTGTAGAGTAGATGTGGGGGTACAGAGGGTGTAAAGAGTAGACGTGAGGGTATAAAGGGTGTAAAGAGTAGACGTGAGGGTATAAAGGGTGTGAAGAGTAGATGTGGGGGTACAGAGGGTGTGAAGAGTAGATGTGGGGGTACAGAGGGTGTGAAGCGTAGACGTGAGGGTATAAAGGGTGTGAAGAGTAGATCTGGGGGTACAGAGGGTGTAAAGAGTAGACGTGAGGGTATAAAGGGTGTGAAGAGTAGATCTGGGGGTACAGAGGGTGTAAAGAGTAGACGTGAGGGTATAAAGGGTGTGAAGAGTAGATCTGGGGGTACAGAGGGTGTAAAGAGTAGACGTGAGGGTATAAAGGGTGTGAAGAGTAGATCTGGGGGTACAGAGGGTGTAAAGAGTAGACATGAGGGTATAAAGGGTGTAAAGAGTAGACATGAGGGTATAAAGGGTGTGAAGAGTAGATCTGGGGGTACAGAGGGTGTAAAGAGTAGACGTGAGGGTATAAAGGGTGTGAAGAGTAGATCTGGGGGTACAGAGGGTGTAAAGAGTAGACATGAGGGTATAAAGGGTGTAAAGAGTAGACATGAGGGTATAAAGGGTGTGAAGAGTAGATCTGGGGGTACAGAGGGTGTAAAGAGTAGACATGAGGGTATAAAGGGTGTAAAGAGTAGACATGAGGGTATAAAGGGTGTGAAGAGTAGATGTGGGGGTACAGAGGGTGTAAAGAGTAGACATGAGGGTATAAAGGGTGTAAAGAGTAGACATGAGGGTATAAAGGGTGTGAAGAGTAGATGTGGGGGTACAGAGGGTGTAAAGATTAGACATGAGGGTATAAAGGGTGTAAAGAGTAGACATGAGGGTATAAAGGGTGTGAAGAGTAGATGTGGGGGTACAGAGGGTGTAAAGAGTAGACATGAGGGTATAAAGGGTGTAAAGAGTAGACATGAGGGTATAAAGGGTGTGAAGAGTAGACATGAGGGTATAAAGGGTGTGAAGAGTAGACATGAGGGTATAAAGGGTGTGAAGAGTAGATGTGGGGGTACAGAGGGTGTAAAGAGTAGACATGAGGGTATAAAGGGTGTAAAGAGTAGACATGAGGGTATAAAGGGTGTGAAGAGTAGATGTGGGGGTACAGAGGGTGTAAAGAGTAGACATGAGGGTATAAAGGGTGTAAAGAGTAGACATGAGGGTATAAAGGGTGTGAAGAGTAGACATGAGGGTATAAAGGGTGTGAAGAGTAGATGTGGGGGTACAGAGGGTGTAAAGCGTAGACCTGAGAGTAACTATAGTGGGAGGGAAAGCAGCATGTCGGGGTATGTTGGGGTCCGGAAGGATATTGGGGTACAGAGGGGGGGTGGAGGAGTGGCATATGCTGAGGTACAGAGGGGGTGCAGTGGGGCAGCAGATATTGGGATACAGAGGGGGTGCGGTGGGGCAGCAGATATTGGGGTACAGAGGGGGATGAGCAGCTCATGCTGGGGTAAGAAGGTGTGCAGAGGGGGTGGAGGAGCCGCACATGTCGGGGTCCGGAAGGATACAGCAGCTCATGTTGGTGTACAGGGGGTTGGAGCAGCACAAGGCGCATATGTCGGGGTACAGAGGGATATTGGGGTACAGGGGGGGGGGTGGAGGGGCAGCACATGTCGGGGTGTGCAGAGGGGAGTAGAGGAGCAGCATATGCTGAGGTACAGAGGGGGTGCGGTGGGGCAGCACATATCGGGGTACAGCGGGGAGGAGAAGACGAGTGACATTCCCGCGCTCCTCACCCCGGTCTCGCGCTCTCTCCTCCCGCCGCGCGGCGCCGGTTCCTGGTTGCCATGGTGACGGCTGTCTGGAGGCGTGGCCGGACGTGTAGTCAGGTGATTGGCTGATGGCTCAGGAGCGCGGAGGAGGCGGAGCCGGGATGGAGGGGTGAGGAAGCGTTGCGGGGGGGATCTCGGGTGATACCGCCCCCTGCCGGGCTCCGTCTATACACCTTGCTAGCGGCGGCTATTACTATGCCATACGCCACACGTCACCGCCAGAGGGGGAGGAGGTTACTGGTCCATATCAGCTGTATTGGCAGCACCAGATACATTCAGCAGGAAAGCATTACCATGGGGAGGGGGGGGAATAAGGGAGGGGTATAGGGGGTTGGGGTATATAGTCCATAGTATGGTGACCAGACATCCCAGATTACCCGGGACTCGTCCTGCCTTCGGGGGGCGCTGTCCTAGGCTGCCTTGTGTCCCAGGAAACGTCCTGCTTTAAGCAGCGGGACGTCCCGGCCTCAGGACTCTGGCCACCGTCATTCCAACTGGCAGCGGCGTCTATACACGCTGCGCCAGTTCACAGCCCCGCTCCAGCATCCTGCATAGTCTCCGGGAAGATGGCGTCCGAAGCCCTGCACTGAAGACTATTTGTGTCTCCATACAGGGCTTCATGCACCATCTTCCCGTAGCCCCGCTCCAGCATCCTGCATAGTCTCCGGCGGGCTGAGCAGGGCTACGGGAAGATGGCGTCCGAAGCCCTGTACTGAAGACTATTTGTGTCTCCATACAGGGCTTCATGCACCATCTTCCCGTAGCCCCGCTCCAGCATCCTGCATAGTCTCCGGCGGGCTGAGCAGGGCTACGGGAAGATGGCGTCCGAAGCCCTGTACTGAAGACTATTTGTGTCTCCATACAGGGCTTCATGCACCATCTTCCCGTAGCCCCGCTCCAGCATCCTGCATAGTCTCCGGCGGGCTGAGCAGGGCTACGGGAAGATGGCGTCCGAAGCCCTGTACTGAAGACTATTTGTGTCTCCATACAGGGCTTCATGCACCATCTTCCCGTAGCCCCGCTCCAGCATCCTGCATAGTCTCCGGCGGGCTGAGCAGGGCTACGGGAAGATGGCGTCCGAAGCCCTGTACTGAAGACTATTTGTGTCTCCATACAGGGCTTCATGCACCATCTTCCCGTAGCCCTGCTCTTCCATTCAGCACGGGAGATATGCAGGAGCAATATCTCCAGGGGAGCTGCGCGCCAGAGGAGACTTCTGTCAGGTGAGTAAATTATTTTTCTTTTGCAGGTGTTATGCTGCTCACATAGCGTTATTTACTGCTAAAATGTTGCCCACATTGCGTTTATTTTCTGGTGAAATGCGGCCCACTGCGTTTATTTGCTGGTGAAATGTTGCACACATTGCATTTATTTACTGCTAAAATGTTGTCCTTAGGTACATCATGGCGGAAACACTGCTTTCTTATGCCTCGCTGTTACATCATTACGTTAGCTTCGCCCACACAATGTCATGGCCATGCTGCAAACCCCCCCCCCCCCCCAGCCTTTTTGGGGGGCGTCCTAGGTTGAACCCAGAAAAATCTGGTCACTCTACCTTAAGGTGTAGGGGATGTAAGGGACAATATGGGGGACTGGGATATACAGTCCATAGGGGGGTATTGGGGGGGAATACAGTCCATGTGGTATCATGTTCCTCTCAGTTGGTGGCAGGCTGTGACATATCGGGCAGCTATTTGCACGGTTGTTTCCTCCTCCCCCAGTAGGATGTAGAGTTTCCTCTCCTCATCTGTAGAGGTAAAATCCTGGATGTGGGCGGAGAGTCTCTGGAAGTGGGCGGTCCTCACAGGTGCGTATTTGCTGCAGTGTAGCAGGAAGTGGGCCTCATCCTCCAGGACCTCCTGGTCACATTGTCTGCACAGTCTCTCCTCCCGGGGCTTCCATGTCTGTCTGTGCCATCCTGTCTCTACCTCCAGGTTGTGGGCGCTCAGACGGTACAGGCTCAAGGCCTGTCTGTCTTTGTGGTGGTGTAGCCTCTCCAGATATGGACCATTGTGTACTCCCTCTGTAGTGATTGGTAGACAGTGAGTTTCTGGGAGTTCTTTATGTCACTTCTCCATTCCTCTAGGTATGGGTCCTTTCAGCTTTCTATAGTCCCTCTTTTTTGGGCTTTTGTCAGCCTGTGTTGGTGGCCTTGGCTGGGCTGGCTACTGATGCTTTGCTTGAGAGCGCGTGGTATTGCCTCGCCCCCCTGGCTCAGTGAGGCTTTATGGTGGTAAGTGCTGGGGCTGCTGCTCTGTATATGTGCCCAGTATGAGAGTGCCCTCTGCTGGATAGTCAGCCATAGTGGTATGGCCTCGCCCCCCTGGCTCAGTGAGGCTTTATGGTGGTAAGTGCTGGGGCTGCTGCTCTGTATATGTGCCCAGTATGAGAGCGCCCTCTGCTGGATAGTCAACCATAGTGGGAATCTACCTAGCTCTGCCCGGCAAGCTGAGTTAGAGGTGCTGCGATGGACTTGGAGAAGATACTTGCAGAACTCTAGATGGAAGATTTCTGTTGGGCTGGAGTCCCATTTTGATAGGTCAGGGTAGGTGACCGGGCCCCATACCTCACTGCTATAGAGCAGGATTGGGGTGATGATGCTGTTGAATATCTTTGCCCAGACTCTCACTGGTGGTTTTAGATGGTAAAGCTGTTTTCTGATGGCATAAAATGTTCTGCAGGCTTTGTCTTTCAGGGCCTGTACTGCTGGTTTAAAGCTTCCTGATTGGTTGATCTCCAGCCCCAGGTAGGTGTAGCTGTTAGTGGACACCAGTAGGGAGCCATTTAATATAAATGAGGAGGTGGGGGTTTTATTTCCATTCTTCCTCTGGAACACCATCACTTTTGTCTTCTTTGGGTTGATGGGCAGTGCCCATGTGGTGCAGAAACTCTCCAGTACTGACAGGCTGTCCTGTAGTCCTTTCTCTGTTGGAGAGAGCAGCACAAGGTCATCTGCATACAGCAGGAACTTCACCTCACGGTCATGCAGGAGGAGGCCTGGAGCTGGGGAGGATTCCAGGGCTACAGCCAGTTGGTTAATGTATATGTTAAAGAGTGTTGGGCTCAGACTGCAGCCCTGCCTGACTCCTCGACCCTGCTTGAAGAACGCACTTCTCTTCCCATCTACTTTCACACTGCATTGGTTCCAAGTATATGAACTCTTGATGACATCATAGGTTTTTCCTCCTATTCCGCTCTCTAGGAGTTTTAGGAAAAGGCCTGGGTGCCACACTGAGTCAAACGCCTTCTTAAAATCCACAAAGCAAGCGTGTATTTTTCCACGTGAGTTGTGGACATGGGTCTTGATGAGGCTGTGCAGTGTGTAGATGTGGTCGGTGGTGCGGTATATTTGCCACGTGAGCTGTGGACATGGGTCTTGATGAGGCTGTGCAGTGTGTAGATGTGGTCGGTGGTGTGGTGTATTTGCCACGTGAGCTGTGGACATGGGTCTTGATGAGGCTGTGCAGTGTGTAGATGTGGTCGGTGGTGTGGTGTATTTGCCACGTGAGCTGTGGACATGGGTCTTGATGAGGCTGTGCAGTGTGTAGATGTGGTCGGTTGTGCGGTGGTTTGGCATGAACCCAGCTTGGCTTTTGCTGAGTACGTCCTGCTGTGTGAGGAAGGAGAGGATCCTCTTATTGATGATGCTGATAAACAGTTTCCCCAGTGTGCTGCTGACACAGATTCCTCTGTAGTTTGCTGGATCATATCTGTCTCCATTCTTGTAGATGGGTGTTATGAGGCCTTCACTCCAGGCCTGAGGAAAGGAGCCCGCCCTCAGGATAAGGTTGAATAGTCTTGCGAGTGCCTCATGTATTTCCTGGGGGCTGTATTTGATCATCTCTGGCAGGATGCCATCGGTACCGCTAGCCTTCTTACATTTTATCAGCTTTGTTGTTTCTCTTATTTCCTGCACCGTGATTGGTGTATCCAGAGGGTTCTGAAAGTCCTTGATTGTCTCCTCCATGTCCTTCAGTTTTGCGGCTATTTGTTTCTGCTCCAGGGTTTGGGCATTTTCTGGGATGTCTTTGTAGAGGTCCCTGAAGTAGTGGAGCCAGATGTGGCCATTTTGGATATGAAGAGAGCTTTTTTTAGGCTTTGCACCGATATGGTTCCAGGTCTCCCAGAATGAGTTGTCTTGGAGGGAGTCCTCCAGCTGTTGGAGTTTGTGGGAGATATGGCTCTGTTTTTTCCGCCTGAGGGTGTCTTTGTATTGTCTCTGTAGGTGGTCATGGGCTTCCCTTAGGTCCTGGTTGTTGGGGTCTCTGTTTTTTTGGTTAGAGGCTGCCCTTAGCGAATTACGTAGAGCCTTGCATTCACTGTCAAACCATTTTTGGGACTGTTTATTTGTGGATCTCTTGAAGTTGGTCTGCTTGAGGCCTGCTAGTACTGCCATGGTATGTAGGATGTTACTGAAGTCCTTCACTGCATGGCTGACACCTTGTTGGTTTAGTTCATATGGGTGGTTATAAAAGTTTGTCAGCAGTTCTTGGATTTTGGCAGTTTTGGTCATGTTGGTGTATTCGGTGGCAGACTGTTTGGGCCATTTGAGGGGTGGTGGCAGCTTGTAGAGACCGGTCTGGTGAGGCTGCTGTGTGGTTGGTTTATCAGTGGATTTCAGGTACAGCAGGATTTGGCTGTGGTCTGACAGGTGTGTTTCAGGGGTGACTATGAGGGCATTGATGTTTATGGGATCTGTGTCTGTGACAGCATAATCTACCACACTGCTGCCTACGTGTGAGTTCATAGTGAATCTCCCAAGAGAGTCACCCCTGGTTCGCCCATTCATTATGTATAGGCCGAGGCTCCGGCACAGGTTCAGCAGGGCTTTCCCACTTTTGTTTACTGTCTTGTCATAGCTGTTTCTTGCTGTCTGCATTGGTTCCTGGTAGCAGCTCTCTCCTCCAAGTATGTATGTGTTTCCCTCAGAGGTCAGATAGTCCTTCTCTGTGCCTGTTCTGGCATTAAGGTCTCCATAGATGAGTACTCTGCCCTGAGACTGGAAGTGGCTGGCTTCTCTTTGTAGGACCTCATAAATATCAGGTTTGTAGTAAGGGGACTCTGTTGGGGGGATATATGCTGCACACAGGTACATGTCAGACTGAGAGGTGAGGATGGAGCTGTTTATTTTGATCCAGATGTGGCTGTCTCCTCGTTTGATAGCTTTAATGTGCTCTGTAAGCTCTTCCTTGTACCAGATTAGTATGCCTCCTGAACGACGACCCTGTTTAACGTTCTTGTTTTTCTGTGAAGATACAGAGAATTCCCTGTATCCCATGGGTGCAAGAGATTCATCCTCTGCCCGGGTCCATGTCTCCAGGAGGATTTGAATATCAATGTTTTCAAGTCTCTTTTTAAAGTCTGGATCATTTGTTTTGGATCCAAAAGCTGAGGCATTCAGCCCTTGAATGTTCCAGCTACTGATAATGAGTGATGTCATTTTGGGTCTTTATACCTTGTAATGAGCAGGGATTGTCATAGGACTCAATATTACCGGGGTGTCGCATCAGTATACTATATAAAGTGCTACACAAAGTCCTGATTTCCGCCGTGTTTCTGCCCTCCCTTGTTCCGTGTTGCCATTGTGTGTCAGGCGGTTTCCTCCACATTTGCTGTGTTTGTGGACGCTCTCTTTGGTAACGCTTTATTGGAGTTTGCCATCTGTGTGTTGGATTAGGTCTTTCTTGGGGTCTCTGAGGTCTAGTAAGTACCATGTCCTTAAAGAGAACCAGAGATGAAGCACCCTCATGTATTTTACCTTATAAATCAGTGGGAACATGACAGTAAACACCTAATCTGCTCTTTGTTTCATTGTTCTCTGTTTAATTTGCCTGTTATCACCTCTAAGATAAGAATCCCGACTGAGCAGTCGGTCTAGCTTTGCTACAGAATGATTATAGCTGAGACTGTGTTCTTTGCTGTCTTCAAGTCCAAGCCTGCCCCCTGCTGGCTTTGCTCAGGAATCATTATAGCTGAGTCATTATAGCAAAGCCAGAATCAATGCACAGTCCGGGATTCTTATCACAGCTGATAACAGACACTTTTAGCAGTGAGGATGGAACAGAGAGCATGGTAAATGTTTTCTCTAATGTTCCCACTGATTTCTATGGTAAAATACATGAGGGTGCTTCCTCTCTGGTTCACTTTAAACTCCTTTGCAAGGGGGCTGACTCCTTGTTTGCTAAGGTGCTTGTTGTACAGATGGCGGTGAGCTGAGATTGTAGGGTGCTGTGCCAGTTGTATGCCTGGTGAGGATCTGAGACTGGAGGCCAGCTCTGTGTTCATTTGTTGGATTGTCTGGTGAGGGATGTCTTTTCTTGGGAGCAGGGAAGAGAGGATAATCTTTGTATTAGGGAATTTCAGCTGTGTCCTTTCAGCAATTTGTGACAATGTGTCTGTGATGGTTTCTTGGTCTATGGTGTTTGATGTCATTGGTGCCGGTGTGCAGGATGAGATGTTTTGGGTCAGTGAAATGAGGCTCATTAATGACCTGTGTTACTTGTTCAATGGTTGAGCAGGTGATTTTAATGACATTCTTCCCTGGGAAGAGTCTCTTTGGGTCCAGTTATGTCCCATTAGAGTCTATAATCAGCACAATGTCAGGACTGCGAGGTTTCACTTTCACTAGCCAAGCGGTTTTCCCCCTGCAAGCGTCTTAAAAAACACTTCAGAACAGCTCTGGTTTGCACCAGCCCATATTTTGGCAGTTGAACGGAGCACCTGCCATTCAGTAAGTGCTTTTAAAAAATAAAACCCCCCTGTTGGAAGATGGGCTAGTCCAAAATCTGTTGGTTCTGTCAGATTTCTACTACTCACTGTAAGTGACAGCAACATAGGAGAAAAGTAATTTATGGCTCTGTCAATAATGTACTTCCTATTTGTGTTTTTACATTTTAAGATTTTCGCAACAGTTACTCTTTAAAGACGAACCATAACGACATACTGTACAGTAAAATACAGAAAATTATTCGAGATACCCATTCTTATGTTAGTAATCTCGGACCCAGTATTATATCTATATATTGCTGCATATTGGTATGTAGTCTTGTCCTTCCCACTGAGGCTTAGCCTAGGCTGTTTAGCTTTGTGGAATTCTCTCTGTCATTCTCTCACTCCCACTCCTCTATCCCCAAACATTCTAGGAGAGCTGGGATCTTTTCTACTGCTTTTAGAACTCTCAGTAAACTAATTGTATTAATGATGTTATTTTAAAGGACTCTTGATCTGAGGCAAAGCTATGCTCATGCTGGCTTCACATACCTCTATGCATTGTCCATTTCTCTTCAGCTGCATTACAATTTTTAATCCAGTCTTAAGTATATTTCTAAATATGTTTAGAAGGACACTTTATTGGAATTGTGGGGTGTAAGCAGATTTCAGAAGCTTCTGGATAGTCCAGAGGCTTTCCACTACAGATGTATCTTATTTTTCTTCTTCTTCCCCTTGGCTGTCAACCTCTTGAACTCCCTCCACACAATCCCCCCTACCAGGTCCCAATCAGGTCACACAATCCCCCCTACCTACTATCATTAGGCTACTGATCTCTATATTGTGCCAAACCCATTTCAGGGCAGGACCCAGTCATGCTTGGCGAAATTCATGAATTCTTATTTTGATTAATTTAAGGCGGTACTTTAACCCAATATCAGCTTCAATCGAGTTATCTCGTTTAAGATGCACTGCTTCATGCTAGGAATACAGCATGAGATTTTTTGGCAGATAGATGGTTCGATAGATAATGTCCGAAAGGTCCGATCTGATTTTCCATCGTTTTTCTGATCGATTTTCTCATAGAAGTGAATGGAAATCGATTGGAAAATTGATTGGACAGTCAATCTGCTGAAAAATCTCGTTGTGTATTCCCAACATTAGACTTCAGTCTGCAGAACTGGTAGTGCTGTGAATACTTTTCTCTCTCTCTGCAGAGAAGAGGATACAGAAACTGAAAGCAGAAGTCCTTTGTTATTGTCTCACACTGCCCCCTAGTGACAAGTGGCCATCAATACCCATTGAGGCAGGGAAGACAATTGGCAGAAACGCTATGCACAATATGCAAATCAGGCTGGGATCACACTAGGCAGTGCATTTTATGCGTTTTCTGTGGGTTTTTGCGGGGGGTTTTTCCCCACCTATATTTTTTTATTTTTTTTTTCATTTTGTGTGCGTTTTAATGCGTTTGCAGTTCGCATATATAATCTCATATGTGTTTTGCATGCTTTTTTTTTTTTTTTTTTATGCGTTTTATGCAAATCACTAGGAAGTCAACAGGAAGCGGAAATACATTATCAATTTTTTTTTAAGCATACAAATGCACTAAAATGCAATTTCTCTGCGTCACCATTGACTTTCATTATGTGCGTTTTTTAAAAAAATATGCAGCAAGACCAGCGTTTTTAAAAACGCACATTGTAGAACGCAAGCATATGCATTTTTTTAATGTGGCCTATCGACTTGCATAATGTGCGTTTTCCGCAACGCTAGCGTTTCTGCCAAGTGTGTTCCCTGCCTCAATGGGCTGCATGATAAAAAGGCATATACTGTACTTGCATTCTGCAATATGCATTTTTAAAAACGCTGGTTTTGTTGCATATTTGTCAAAAACGCACATAATGAAAGTCAATGGTGTCGCAGTGGTATTGCGTTTTAGTGCGATTTGTATGCATTTTGCACGCGTTTTTATATTTTTTTTTTAAGTTTGATGTATTTCCGCTTACTGTTGACTTCCTAGTGATTTGCATAAAACCGCACATGCGATTTATATATGCGAACCGCAGACGTATTAAAATGCAAGAAATACGCATTTTGTGGGCAAAACGCATGTAAAACGCACACACAGATAGGCAACAAAACGCTACGTTTCCCCCGCTCCCTAGTGTGTTCCTAGCATTATAGCAGTACTAATTAGAAGCAGGAAAATGTAACAAATGAGAAATAAAACAAATGTGCTAAAATCAGTGGTGCTGGAGCGCTTGCAAGTGTCTAAATAAATTGGCTGCTAAAGGGTGAAATAAAGGATTGAGTTCCTGCAAGTCATGGCGTTGTGTGCAATGTATACTTTCATGCAGCGTTACATCTTGTTCTGGACACGGGGTTGTATAGACAGAAGTGTTTGTGGAGTAAAAGGTCCCGTTAGACACACAGTAAGTGCTTTATACTCCCAGATGTAAAGCTATAATTCTAGTTTTAGAATATACACAAATGACAGCGCCGCAGGTCTCATCTCAGTCATAATGAGCGCTGAGTTATTACATGACTTGGGAGCAGTGCCACATTATAATTATACGTTGCTTCACTGACTGTTTATGTTATTTTTATCTACTTGCAGGCAGCAAAAAATGGCTGAAGCTGGGATGGCGGCCCCAGAAGAGAGAGTGGCTTTTAATCTAATCTTGGTTCACCTGGATCTGAAAGGAGCTCCGCCAAAACTATCCTATCTCGCTGAGGTAACCATGGCGATCAGTAAATGTAATCAATAAGTGCCTTTTAGCATCCTCAGTGCTGGGGGAGGGGGGGGGGGGGGTCAGCTCAAGAACTATGCATGACATTTCTGCTGTGTAGAAGCCCAACGCCAAGAACAAGTTACCCCCGACATCCAATAATGGCTGGTTAGGGCAGCAGCCTGCTCGCACCACGATCGCGCACATGGCAATATCCGCGGCTCCGCAGCTGTGCGCTTGGTGTCTGACGCAGCCCATAGATGCAGATTCCTGAGATTATTTTTCACAGGGGCATCTTGTGTCCATCCAAGTCCCCCATACCTCACTACGGGCTGATTCACTAAGCTGCGTTGCTACAGCAGTGCAGCTTAAAGAGACCCTGAAGCGGAAAAAAAAATGATATAATGAATTGGTTGTGTACTATGAATAATTACTAGAAGATTAGCAGCAAAGAAAATGTTCTCATATTTTTATTTTCAGGTATATAGTGTTTTTTCTAACATTGCATCATTCTATAATATGTGCAGATTACACAACACTCAGCATTCAAAATGATTCTTTCAGAGCAGTCTGTGAAGTAATGACCTCTCCTCTAGCAGAGGAAAAGAAAACAGTTGAGATAATAAAAGTCAGAAGACAGCCCTCTCCACGACTTTCAAAGTCGTAGAGCTTAATGGCTTTATTGCATAGAGATAACAACTGGAGTTTCTTAACTCTTCCTGTACTGGAAACAATTACACTGATGTATCTGATCTTAATGTTTTATTTCTTAGCTGTACTACACATACAAATAATATCATAATTTTTTTTTCGCTTCAGTGTCTCTTTAAAGAGAACCAGAGATGAAGCACCCACATGTATTTTACCTTATAAATCAGTAGGAACATGACAGTAAACACCTAATCTGATCTTTGTTTCATTCTTCTCTGTTTAATCTGACTGTTATCACCTCTGATAAGAATTCCCGACTGAGCACTCAGTCTAGCTTTGCTACGGAAAGATTATAGCGGAGTCTGTCTTCTCTGGTGTCTTTTCAAGCCCAAGCCTGCCCCCTTGTGGTTCTGCTATAATGACTCAGCTATAATTATTCCCTGCAAAGCCAGACTGAATGCTCAGTCCGGGATTCTTATCACAGCTGATATCAGACACTTTTAGCAGTGAGGATGAAACAGAGAGCATGGTAAGTGTTTTCTCTAATGTTCTTACTGATATATATGATAAAATACATGAGGGTGCTTCGTCTCTGGTTCCCTTTAATGAGCGCAGAGAGTGTTATAATTCCCTGCGCAGGCTATGCAGCCATAGCGTGCGCAGTGAAATTGCGCTGAGATAATGTAAAGGATGCTTCGTTACACTTAAGCGCTCCACTGAACTGCCCAGCGGGGGCCGGTAGCTACAAAGTACGAGACTCCTTCACTTTGATTGGTCCTATAGGCTGCCTGTCACTTGACATCACAGCGTAATTCCACTGCGCATGCTGTGGCTGCATAGCGTGTGCAGGGAATTGTAACACTATCTGCTCTCCTAGCAGTGCAGCTTAGTGAATCAAACCCGACATTTATTAACCACCATCCTAGCGACCAGGCTATATTGTACAATTCAGGCCACTGCAGCTTTAAGGTCCCCCCCAGCCAATCACAGCGATCGGCTGTCATAGGCATCAACCTATGAGAGCTGGTCGCTCTTGTGCCTCCCCAGCGGGACAGCCGAGTGACACAGTTGTCCTCAGTACAGCGCTGCCTTAGATCGCAACTCTGTACAATGTAAGTAGACGGTGGTTCCATTTAACGGTCTCCTAGCGGCAATCACATCGGCACACGCAATCTCCGCCCCAGGACTTAACGCCAATTGGCATAACGCGGTCCTGGGGGAGCCGCCTATCGTCTCTGTAATCACTCCTAGAAAAAATGGAGGTTCAGATAAAGTAAAATTTTCAGACAGGAAGAGGCGGGCTTGTTCCCACCTATCACCTTCCTGTTACCTCCTCTTCTCTGCCCCATTCACTCCTGAGATGTTCCTAATGTGTGTATTTATACTTACCTGGGGGCTCCTCCGGCAGCACGCACACTCATTGTCACCCTCCCATACCCGGATCGTCCTGCGCTGCCACAGAACACACCTGGGAACAGGAGCGCGGCAGGGGCGTGCATGCACCCAGGCCCTACATGCGCAGAAGTGCACAACTGGCCGCGACAAGAACAGAGGATAGTGAGGGAGCCCACGCACCTCATGGGGCTGGAGGAAACCCCAAGTAAGTATAAATACACACATTAAAGGACAACTGAAGTGAGAAGGCTATGGAGGCTGCCATATTTAGTTCCGTTTAAACAATACCTGTTGCCTGGCAGCCCTGCTGGTCTCTTTGGCTGCAGCAGTGTCTGAACCACACCAGAAACAAGCATGCAGCTAGTCTTGTCAGATCTGACAATGTCAGAAACACCTGATCTGCTGCATGCTTGTTCAGGGGCTATGGCTGAAAGTATTAGAGGCAGTGGATCAGCAGGGCTGCCAGGCAACTGGCATTGCTTAAAAGGAAATAAATATGGCAGCCTCCATATACCTCTCGCTTCAGTTGTCATTAAATCACGTCTCCGCTTTCCTTAAACCCTTTAGCAGCCAATTTATTTAGAGTTTTGCGAGTTCTACAGGCTAATTTGTACTGCTGTAATGTGTATTTATGGACAGTTGCCACTAGGGGGCAGTGTGAGACAATAACAGAGGACTTCTGCTTTCAGTTTCTATATTTTCTGCTGGTAGAGAGAGATCCAAGCATTCCAAGAATTTACAGCACAACCAGTTCTGCCGACTGCCAAAAGCAGTACACTTATCTCAAATGTGATAACTCTATTGAAGCTGCCAATGGGTTAAAGGACGGTGATAGGTGGGAACCTCAAAACAAGCCTGTGTCTTCCTGTCTGACAATCTGATTTCAGCCAAAAGTAACATTATTGCAAGGGGTGATTACTGGGACACAATAGACACTACATAGAGGTATGGGGGTCCAGCATGAACTCTGCCTGAATTACGTGGGCAGATACAAAATTAGGGAGTCAGTAAGGGAACATATGTAAAAAAATATATAAATAAAAAACAAAAAAAATAGGCGTATAGTTTTGGCTTCACCATAATTTAGGTGTCTTTTGGCTTCACCCTGTGCCCAAGTTTGCCTGTGCCATTTTTGAATGTATGCCTGTGCTTACTTTAGCTAGCTTTGCCTTGGGTTAGGTATCCTTTAGTGCTGTTCATCTTCATGGGCAGGGACGTGGCTTGCACCGGGCTGTTCGGCTGGAGGGGGCAGAGCATCAATGTCCCGGCTTTGGGGGGGTGGAGTCAAGCATGAACAAGAGGTGGGCCTGCCAGAGGCAGGGGACCAACACAAAAAAATAGTCCAGGCAAGCAAGTGCGGGCCGCTAGTTGGACAGCACTGCTCTAAAGAGAAACCGTAGCAGAGAATCATCCCAATCAGTAGCTGATACCCCCTTTCCCGTGAGAAATCTTTTCCTTTTCTCAAACAGATCATCAGGGGGCGCTGTATGGCTGATATTGTGGTGAAACTCCTCCCACTGTGCGAGGTCAGGACCATGGTTCTGACATCACACTGTGGGAGCCTTGTTGCATTGTGGGAAATAACAGCTGTTTAAAAATCGATTTGTAGAAGCAATTAAAAAGTGACTTTGCAGCGATTCTGCAATCCCGCAATCGCTCCAAAAATGCTGCGGGACCCGCAATTGTGATTTGGGGAAATCCTAATCGTTTCTGTGGAAGAGAAATATGTTGTTTTATAATTCAAACCTCACTGGTCCTTTCTATCCTGGTTCATTTTCCTTCATAATAACATTTGTAGATAAGAAATACGGTATATCAATTTAAAGACAAAACGTGACCAAGAATTGAACTTTATCCCAATCAGTAGCTGATACCCCCTTTTACATGAGAAATCTATTCCTTTTCACAAACGCATCATCAGGGGGCTCTGTATGGCTGATATTGTGGTGAAACCCCTCACACAGTGTGATGTCATGACCAGGGTACTGACATCACACTGTGGGAGCCTTGTTGCATTGTGGGAAAGAACAGCTGTTTCCAACTGCCAAAAAAGCAAGCAGCATCTCCTTCCAGTGACATCACCTGCCAGCAGTAAAAATGTCATCATGTGATAAATATCAAAATGTACATCAGGGAGAGGAAATTTTTTTTTAATTATTGTAAAAATGAAGCACTTTTTTAATACATTATTTTCACTGGAGTTCCTCTTTAAAGTAACTGTTGTTTTCCATGAGCTCTGTTCTGAAAGTCATCTGTTTTGTGGAACTGATGGAAACAGATTTGATATGTTGCCCTGTAACTGTCTCTATATTGTGTATTCTGTATCATACAGCACACAGAACGTGTTGGCACTATAGAAATCCAAAATAATAATGCTGTACGAGATGTAGTCACAAAGAGCAATAATAGCTGAAAGTTTATGGCAGGTGGAACGTAGGTTGTATTATGTTGGTGGATGGTTGGAAGTCTGTATGGAATTCTCCTATATGCACGTTGCTCTGCTTTCATGTACAAGGAACAAGATTTGGTGTTTCCCCGATAATGGGTCCTCTTTCTCCTCCCAGGTCTTCCCTCTGCTTTCCAGACTTGGAGCAAACGGCCTGCTGATAGAGTATGAGGACACCTTCCCGTACTATGGAGAGCTCCTCCCACTGCGGGCGCCCCATGCATACAGGTACAGCAGGGGGACACAAGGATGCCTCCACTTTGTTATCCGCCATTCTGCATATCTGCCGGCCAGCTATTGGCCTTTGTCCTTGTGCTCCGGAAGTGCAGAAGCGCGATTTTGTATCTCTAAAACAGGAAGTGACCGCAAGCAAGCGTCACTTCCTGTCTCGATCCCGGCCAGAAGGGGATTACCTTCTTCTCCAAAGCCTTGTGGGACAGCTCCCGGCCGCCCCACAACACTGACGCCAATATACAGTCTGAAGCCAGCTGGAAGATCTCATTAGGAGGCTTCAGGCGCCTTTCACACAGTGGTGATTTTATTGCATTGTTTTTTTACCACAGGGTAACGCTAAAGCAATGAAAGTCAATGGGGCATTTCATAGCTACTGCGATGAGATTTGCCAGAAGTACCGATTTGACATGAGACGACGAGCGCATTATCGACGACGTGCACCAACCAGAGGTCACATAAGTCTATGGCGCCACAGATATTTTAAACTGTTTCACGTTCGTGCAAGCGTGGAAATGTATTTTGTCAATACACTTCTGTGCACTTCGCATTTCATGCATTCCGTGTGACCAGGCTGAAATCTGATAATATGTTGATATTGGACACAGCTGATTTGATTCTCAGATTGATGCATGAGTTTCCTCTCTCCTCCAGCCTGACACCAGTTTGGGTGGAATGACTATGGATAGTCTAGAGGCTCATACACACATTAGACCATAGTCTTTGGAAAATGAAAGATCACAGACCAATTTTACCCCCTTCTATGTAGTATGAGAGCCATACTGTACACAGTCTATTCTATGGAGCTGAACTCCCCATCAGACAGAAATCTTTGCAAGATGCTGCACACAGATGCTGTACACATTCAAAAGATCATTATCTGCAAAAGATCTGTTCCTGCAAAAGATCTGTTCCTGCAAAATGCATTCATAGTCTATGAGATCTGCAGATCATCATACACACCTTGTTTAACGGACAATTATCTGCAGATCAGATCCACCAGGATGGATCTTCAGATCTGCAGATGATTGTCTGATCTGCAGATGAATGTCAGTTAAACAAGGTGTGTATGAGGATCTGCAGATCTCATAGACTATGAATGCATTTTGCAGGAACAGATCTTTTGCAGATTCTGATCTTTTGAATGTCTACAGCATCTTTGTGTGCAGCATCTTGCAAAGATTTCTATCTGATGGGGAGTTCAGCTCCATAGAATAGACTGTGTAGGTGTGGCTCTCATACTACATGGAAGGGGGTAAGATTTCTGTCTGATGTGGAGTGCAGCTCCATAGAATAGACTGTGTAGGTGTGGCTCTCATACTACATGGAAGGGGGTAAGATTTCTGTCTGATGAGGAGTGCAGCTCCATAGAATAGACTGTGTAGGTGTGGCTCTCATACTACATGGAAGGGGGGTAAGATTTCTGTCTGATGGGGAGTGCAGCTCCATAGAATAGACTGTGTAGGTATGGCTCTCATACTACATGGAAGGGGGTAAGATTTCTATCTGATGGGGAGTTCAGCTCCATAGAATAGACTGTGTAGGTGTGGCTCTCATACTACATGGAAGGGGGTAAGATTTCTGTCTGATGGGGAGTGCAGCTCCATAGAATAGACTGTGTAGGTGTGGCTCTCATACTACATGGAAGGGGGTAAGATTTCTATCTGATGGGGAGTTCAGCTCCATAGAATAGACTGTGTAGGTGTGGCTCTCATACTACATGGAAGGGGGTAAGATTTCTATCTGATGGGGAGTTCAGCTCCATAGAATAGACTGTGTAGGTATGGCTCTCATACTACATGGAAGGGGGTAAGATTTCTATCTGATGGGGAGTTCAGCTCCATAGAATAGACTGTGTAGGTGTGGCTCTCATACTACATGGAAGGGGGTAAGATTGGTCTGTGAACTTTTATTTTCCAAAGACTATGGTCTGATGTGTGTATGAGCCTTATGCTACGTACACACATGCGACAACGATCGTTCGTTGAGAACGACGAACAAACTTTTAATTGATGAAAGAACGACCCAAGTAAAGTTAGTTTTAAAAGGTGTGTAACGATCTGATCGTTAGAACGAACGTTACATCACGTAAAGCAACTATTGCGCCTGCGCATAAAAATGAGAAGTTCCATGGAGAAATAGTGAAATGCGCATGTCAAGCCTAGTACGAACGACCGTTTCCAACGATGTACTACTTTTGCAAACGATCGTCGTTGGTAAAAATCCGCCGAGACAGAACTTTCTTTTGTAGCGATTTGGCTCGTTCGTCGTTTGCCTTAATAGTCGTTGGTTCGTTTTTTGTAACGATCGTCGTTGGTAAAGATCGGGGAACGATCGTTACAAACGACTATAGTCGCATGTGTGTACGCACCTTTAGGACTCGCACTTTGCTTGTTTTGCGACATTTCAGCTTTTGTCTCATCAGCCCCCAGGAGGTGCGAGAAATACTGCGACTGGCCGAGGCTCACAGCCTGGAGGTTATTCCGCTCATACAGACGTTTGGACACATGGAGGTAAGACTCGGGGGGGAGAGCAGTGTGTGGTGACGAGGGAGGATCAGTGAGATGCAAATAATTCTTCCTTGCATTCAAATTTCATGTAAATGCTATGCAGCTTGACATTGGACCAATCAGAATAACTTCCCGTCCATTTTTATTGTTCTAAGGTCAAGTTGTATAACATTTACATACAATTTGAATGCAAGGATAGATTATTGATTATCCATATTGGTGACCTCTCGGTGATGCCCGTGTAGATAACAGCAGGGATGTCCGTTTGCAGTTTGTCTTGAAGCACAGAGAATTCGCCCACCTGAGGGAGGTGCCGTCGTACCCCAACAGCCTGAACCCCCATAAGCCGGAGTCCCTCCACCTGCTGCAGCTCATGATTGGACAAGTGATGGAACTCCACCCCGCCTCCCGCTGGCTTCACATAGGCTCAGATGAGGTATATAGACTGCGCTTTTGTGTGTCTGTATTGTTAATGTGTTTATTTCGTTTCTATGTGTGTTTCTGTGTGTGTGTTTGTATTGTTTGTGTTTGGTGGTGTCTGTGTTGTTTGTCTTTGTATTGTTTCTATCTATCTGTGTGGATAGAAGGGCAGCACAGTGGTGTAGTAGTGGATAGCACTCTCTGCCTTACAGCGCCCAGGTCCCCAGTTCGAATCCCAGCCGACATTGTGAGCCTGGGTGCAGCAACATCCCATGGGCCAGTTTCCCCTGTAAAATTATCATAAGGTCCCCTCTTTGGACACAAGTCCCCCTAAATACCCCCCTTCCCCCGATAGAAAGCACACACCTTCCCTCCTGGCACCCTCTCCTGCCATTGTAGAGTAGTGAGCTGTGTAATATTTCCCTGCTCCGGCGCTGTCTCGTGTCTCTTCTGTTCTTCCCGGCTGCCGCACGCTCTCTGCTTGCACACCACCTTCTCCCGATCACGTGACATGCATTCAGAGGTGTGCAGCATAGAGCATGTGTCAGAAAGATCAGAGGAGACCCGAAGCAGCTAAATATTACACTGCTCTACTGCGCTACTCTGAAGAAGGGGAGGAGCGGCTGCTCCACTGCGCTACTCTGAAGAAGGGGGAGGAACTGCTCCACTGCGCTACTCTGAAGAAGGGGGAGGAGCAAGGATCCAGAACCCTCCCCTTATCGCTATAGGTGCGCAACTTTATTTGAGGCTGTCCAATAAATGTTAAACCTTAATAAACAATTTGGCCCACGACTATAACTGTGTTTTAGATTTTAGCCCCTCCTGTGATTGACTCCCTTAGTGTATGATCTCTCAGGCATGCAATAATAAGAGGCTAAATATACTGTGGTGGCAGCCATGCTGAGTAATTCAGCCAGATCTCCTGACTCTACGCAGTTCCCTGATTTATGGTGGGAGATGTAAACAGAACAGGGCCGACACTTGTGGAACATGAAGAAGGGGGAGGAGCAGGGATCCAGAACCATGAACCCTCCCCCCACCTGTTGCTATAGTGATGCCACTTTATTTGAGGCTGTCCAATAAACTATGAGGCTGTCCTATAACTATGTTTTAGATTTTCCAGTTCTAAAAAGAAGCCGGACTTCAGCACTCACCATCAGCCTCTTCTTTATTTAGCCACAGCTCATAGGTACAACACGTGCCCCCTGCCGATTTGTATGTGTTAGATTTTGGCCCCTTCTGTCATTGAGTTTGACACCCCCAGGTTAGAGGTGAGAGATTAGTGAGCAGCACGGTGGGGTAGTTAGGAATCTTGCAGTGATGGGTCCCGGTTCAATACCCAGCCAGGGCACTATCTGCATGGAGTTTGTATGTTCTCCCTGTGTATGTGTGGGTTTCCTACTTGCACTCCGGTTTCCTCCCATATCCCCAAAACATACAGTTAAAGAGACTCTGTAATAAAATGTTCAGCCTTATTTCTTGTATCCTATAAGTTCCTATACCTGTTCTAATGAGGTCTGGATTACTGCAGCCTTTCTAGTTGCACTGTCTCTGTAATATATCTCATCTTCTTTCCTTTGTCAAGCTTTGTTGACCCAGGGAGGAATGGGCTGCCTCTGCTCTGATAGGGAGAAGTTATGCACGCCCCCTGCAGGCTCTGTGTGTGTGTGTGTGCTGTGTGTATGAGTCACAGACAAACACTTTCATTTTGGCGCAGGTAGATTTGGGCGCAGCTGGCGCCACCATAGGCCGTAATAGGAATTACAGCTACAGCGGCGCTCAGTGAGTAACTTCAGCGCCTTCAGAAGACTGAACTAAAGTTACTTATAAAACACTGTAATTCGGCATCCGGCAATTGCTGGAAACTGAACTATTTCATTACCCACCATCCATGGCGGCCTGGAGGGGGAATAGTATTTAACGTCGCCGGGAACACTGCCTAAAACTGGCGATTAAAAGCCAGAATCGCGGCGGAAACCGCATAGAGGGACCCAGGAGATCACAGTGACTCGGTTGGTATGTTTTTTATTGTACAAATCGGACAGTACAGATTCTCTTTAAGTTAATTGGCTTCCCCTTAAAGTGGACCCAAATTAAAAATACAAGATTTCAGAAATAAAATCTATTTTCTAAATTATAATAATAAATAGCAGCCTTTTTTTCAGCTACATGATGACAAATATGAAATATTTTACATTTATTGGAGGAACCCCTCCCTTACTTTCAAATTGCCGGGATTTTTCCGGCAAACTGGTGGAGTAGATGGTGTCCGGCAATGGAGGAATTGCTAATGGCTGCCCCCAGTATAACTCTAGTTATGAAAAGAGAAGGGTGAAAAGCATGCACTGAAATGCTCATAGGTTTGAAGGAGTGTTTATTTATCTTTGTATGTGTCAGAGTGGTGCAACTAAATATTTTTAATTAAAAAAATGTTTGGTTTGGGTCCGCTTTAAATTGGCCCTAGACTACGATACACACACTACATAATACCTACATAGACATATGACTATGGTGGGGATTAGATTGTGAGCTCCTCTGAGAGTCAGTTAGTGACAAGACAATATATACTCCGTACAGCGCTGTGTAATATGTCGGCGCTATATAAATACTAAATAATAATAAGAAAAAGAATCTGTGTGTGTTTGTCGATCATGTATGTTTGGGTCTATGGGGTGTATTCACTAAGTTTTGGTAAATTATGCAGACCAGGCATTATTTAAAGGACAACTGAAGCGAGAGGGATAAGGAGGCTGCCATATTTATTTCCTTTTAAGCAATACCAGTTGCCTGGCTGTCCTGCTGATCCTCTGCCTCTAATACTTTCAGACAGTAGTTCTGCGCAGTAAGCCGCGTACAACGTGGGCTTGATTGATGGCAGCGGTTAGCGCAGGCACAGTGAGGACGACCTCGGGTCAGCCTCTGCACCGTGCGCGGAGACCGGGATGGCGGCAGAGAGCGGAGGTGACAGCGTGGGACACACAGCTGCAAGGGGCTGGAGAAAGCCCCAGGTGAGGAAAGCTTTTTTTTTTTTTTTTTTTTTTTTTCATTTTGCCTGATAACTCCTTTAAGTGCAGCCAATACCTCCACCAGGCCCCCAAGTGCTGCAGTTATTCACTGTCTTTTATGCAGCCCAGGATTTCCCCCCCTGCCCCTCTCCTTGTTATTTGGCATAGCCAGGACTGTCACACCTGTGCTTTCTTGGCATTTCCTTTCCTTAAAGTGTCCCTTACCACGGGGTACATTGCTGCAAATGGGAATGTCACTGATAGTACACACATTACTCAGTGTGCTCAGTGTTGTCTGTGGCTCGTGTATAAGTCCACCCCTATACTTGTATGTAGTGAATCAGACCTACATTTCTAGACTTATACTTGAGTATATACTTTGCTTTTTGCTAAATACAGTGTTCTCCCTCTTGCCCCCCTAGGTCTACTACCTCGGTAAGGGGGAGGAGTCTCAGAAGTGGCTCTCTGACGGGGTCCTGACTGTAGAAGACCTCTTCCTGTCTCATTTGAAGAAGGTGGCCACCCACGTGGTCTCCTGCTATCCGGGGGTCCGGGTGATTGCGTGGGATGACATGCTGCGCACGGCCACCGTCCAAACCTTAACAGGTCAGACCATGTCCCATATTTACAGAGCGTCTCGGGAAATAAATTCACCCATCAGCAACACTGCAATTGGCTGACATGCCGCTTACACCACAGCCTACAATATTGATTTTTCTGGCCCATTCAATTTTTTTTATTGAGACATCTATCCTCCCCAACCCCTTATACCCCCCCAAAAAAAAAAACACATTCCATTTTAGCAGTTTATCAATCAAAAATATGATTGGACATGTTGGAAACGCTCTGAGTGGGCTTGATGGAGTGGCAGGGGACCAATGGCTGAGCAGTAGCACTTCACTGCATTAGCGTCACACTCACTTGTCCCTGCTACGTCCAGCCAGGGGGTCTGGTATGCCCTTTGCGCATGTATTGCTGACCCAGGGTTCCAGGGCTGCCATCCGAAATTTTTGGACCCCATACTGTTAAAACCTACTGGGCCCCCGCACTCTGCACCCACATGGCAACTCACAATTTTGAAGGCCTGGACACGTTAATGTCCTTGTGTCTGCTTTTCACGCACTCCCATGGCTGGAAGCGTTCTGCGTAAGTTCAGTTTATTAAGACTGCAACTGAGCTTTAGCAGAGCGCTCCCAGCTATGGGAGTAGGATGGAGGAGGTGCACAGAACAGAACAGTGCATGCACAGTGCCCCGCAATCCAACTGGATTATGCAGACTTCACAAGAGCACAACGGATGGGGCAGGAAGGGTATGGAGGGAGCTGAGGGACTAAAGGGGGCTCAGGTAAGTAAAAATCCTTTTCTTTCATTTGTCTCAGGTATACTTTATTCACTAATTGACTAAGTTCACTCCTAGTTGAGACAGAGATGGACAGCCACAGACAGCATCTGTGACCCATGTGTGGCGCTGTTTGCCGGGTCCCAAATTCATTTTGGGCTCCATACATTATTCCCCCTGTGATGCCCTGAAGGTGGCCGTGGAGGGTTCACTTCCTTGTTTGGGGAGGTTTTACGTGCACGAGGCGTCACTTCCGGTTCTGCGTGTGCATGCGCGGTGCCTGCGATTGTATGGGCGTTACTCTCCAGGACGGTGCAGCTCCTGATCGTGCTACCTGAGAGCTGCTTTTCTCACTGAGTAATACGCTTGCTCACTGGAAACTGTAAACGAATTACCCCAAATATCTCCTCAGCCACGCCTCCTACTCTCCACAAATTGTGAAGGTATGGAGGGGACCTCCTGAACACCCTCTGTGCCAATTTGCAGCCCCCGAATCCCGCTGATCGCGTGTTACAGTAAACAAATCTGTCTCGGGCAACAGCGGGGCTGGGGAATTGCAATTTGACACATGAGTAGTTCAGGGGATCCCCTCAAAATGTGGGGAGTGTAGGGGGCGTGGCTCCGGAGATATCACCTGCAGCATTATGGAATAGGAAAACTCACAGCACAGAATCGTACTGGGCATGCGGGGCAGTGTACATTATAGGACAGCATAATCGGACACAGCAATGGCACTCTTGGCTCTCAGCCCTATAGCCTACACTGATAGCTCACCTGACTAGTCTGCATTCTGCAAGATTACCTGTAACTCTGCCCTGTTTCCTGTACTTCCATTTGCCTCCTACCCTGACCTGTTACATGGATGGTGCAAGTACTCCGCCTGGACTGACTCTGACTACGAACCAGGGCTGTGGAGTCGGTACAAAAATCCTCCGACTCCTCAAATCCTCAGTTTATGAAACCTCCGACTCCAGGTTCCCAAAATTGCTCCGACTCCTCAGCCCTGCTACAAACCTTGGATGCCTGCCCAGACCCGATCTGTTTCCAGCTATGCCACGTGTCTTTGACTATCCTAACTCTGCTCCTGGACTCCATTTAAGTTTCCTCCAAGCCGTGGTGTAACCCGGTCTCCCTACCCTTGTTAGGGTATCTTTTATTTGGTGCAACTTGGTGTCCAGGGCCAGATTTACCATAAGGCACTGTAGGCACGCGCCTACAGGCGCCTGATGATGGAGAGGCAGCCTATTCCCCTCCCCAAGCTCCTCCCTCCCTCCTTCACTATGCAGAGTTCTGAAGTCAGAGTAAATGAGAGGTTACTCCCCCTGCTCTCTGCATTCCCCTGACCAGCTCTCCCTTCAAACAGGGACACCTCTAGCTACTTAATACTGAGGTTCCTTGAGCTACCTAATACTTGGGGGCACCTCTAGCTACTTAATACTGAGGTTCCTTGAGCTACCTAATACTTGGGGGCACCTCTAGCTACTTAATACTGAGGGTACTTCTGGCTACCTAATGGCCCATACTCACGGGCAACATTTCTGCACTGTCGCTAGCACACGGGAGCGTGTGCGCGACAGTTCGGCGACAGCTTGTCGCCACGTCCCTCCGCGTACACACGCGGAAGAGGGATCATCGGTGCGACGGAAGCTGTCGCCGATTTTCCTCCTCCCCCCCCCCGCCGGAAGCTCCGTGTTCTTATAGAGGTTGCTGTCGCTAGTCCGCATACTCACAGTTGCGGCGGCAACTGTCGCCAGGCGATTGACCGCGCCAATCACCTGGCGACATCAGCGACGAGCGTCGGTTCGGGGTGCGCGCCCGTGCAACGCCTCATACTCACGGGCGACCTGTCGCCGCAACACGCGCGACAATTATAGCCCGTGAGTATGGGCCATAATACTAAGGGGCACCTGTAGCTGCCTTTGACGCTCAAGCAAAGTAAGTGAGAAGTGACAGCTGGGACAGCTATTACCCTTGAGGTGCGGTTTGGCGGGGGGGGGGGGGGGTTGTAGGTTTATTGTGGGCAAATTACATTGTGCTTGGGCATCTGTGCCTATAGGCTCCTGTGAGGTGAATCCAGGCCTGTTGGTGGGCACTAGGTAGCAAGATCCATAAGCCCTTGCGGGACTCTGGTGAAGACCTCTGGTCACTTAAGGCCCATACCTACAATGCTATTATTCAGAATGATTTTTTGCAACAAGAGGGGTTGTTTTGCAATATCATTTAAAGAGACACTGAAGCGAAAAAAAAAATATGATATAATGAATTGGTTGTGTACTATGAATAATTACTAGAAGATTAGCAGCAAAGAAAATATTCTCATATTTTTATTTTCAGGTATATAGGGTTTTTTCTAACATTGCATCATTCTATAATATGTGCAGATTACACAACACTCAGCATTCAAAATGATTATTTCAGAGCAGTCTGTGAACTAATGACCTCTCTTCTGGCAGAGAAAAAGTAAATACAGTAGTTCAGGAAATGTTGAGATAATAAAAGTCAGAAAACAGCCCTCTCCACGACTTTGAAAGTCATAGCATTTAATGGCTTTTTTGCATAGAGATAACTGGAGTTTCTTAACTCTTCCTGTACTGGAAACAATTACACTGATGTATCTGATCTTAATGTTTTATTTCTTATCTGTACTACACATACAAATCATAATATCATAATTTATTTTTCGCTTCAGTGTCTCTTTAAAAGAAAATGTTAAAGTGTTTTACGACGCACACCACCCATGGCAATCGTTGGCTTTTGAATGACCGCCTTCCTGTGATAAATTGCAGAGGACTTTCATGGGTTTTGCCGCAATTCTGTAGAGACTCTATTATGATGGTGCTAACATCACTTGCAGATTTGGCCAAATGGATGGAGGAACAATCGTTGGGCGGCAGAGATCCCCAATACATCAGGCTGGGGGGACTTAGCTTTAGACCCCGTGCTGTGAGAGCGCACCCACCTCAGTGGGAAGGTCAACGGTCACCACATTTCTATCAGTCACGCTGTACAACGCTTGCCGTTCAATCGATGCTGGATTGATCTCTATTGAGATCTGTCGAGATTGTGTTTGCAGTGTGGCATAGGACTCTATCACAATTTGGTCAAATTCCAGTTGGTGGAGGATGAATTGGCTTGCTGTATTGGGCTGATATAGTCCCACCTGTGCTTTGGTTTAAGCCTTGTACACATACGAGATTAAACTCGGCCAAGGCAACTGATAACGATTGCACGTGCTAAGAATTGGCATGTGTACATCGGCTCCTCTGCGCGTCAGCGAGCGATTCGCCTGGCAGAGCAACACGGCTGAGCGCTGTCCCAGGGCGTTGCTCTCCCCACTCTTCCTGCCCACTTTCTGATGGTATTCCTGGATTTCCCAACAACATACTGGTTTTATTATGTTTCCTGAGAATTATTCTTACCTTATGACTTTCGGTAACTGTTCTTATGCAGTCTTTACTAATCAAAGAATAATCCCTTGTTCTGCAGAATCTGGAGTGGCACATCTGGTGGAGCCAATGATCTGGGATTATACCCCCAATCTGGATGTGGATGACAGAAGTAAGTCTGTTCAGAAGTGTCCTTCACACTGAGTGATGAGGTCACATGTCAGGATGTAGTACATATAGTCACTCAGGGACACTCTCTGCTCTGCAGGGGTGCCAATTATCACTAATTATCACAGGGGAGGATAGACAGGAGGCTGCATGTACTGTCCTATGGAGAGGGGAGGAGAGGCAGGAGGCTGCATGTACTGTCCTATGGAGAGGGGAGGAGAGGCAGGAGGCTGCATGTACTGTCCTATGGAGAGGGGAGGAGAGGCAGGAGGCTGCATGTACTGTCCTATGGAGAGGGGAGGAGAGGCAGGAGGCTGCATGTACTGTCCTATGGAGAGGGGGAGAGGCAGGAGGCTTCATGTACTGTCCTATGGAGAGGGGAGGAGAGGCAGGAGGCTGCATGTACTGTCCTATGGAGAGGGGAGGAGAGGCAGGAGGCTGCATGTACTGCCCTATGGAGAGGGGGAGAGGCAGGAGGCTGCATGTACTGTGCTATGGAGAGGGGAGAAGAGGCAGGAGGCTGCATGTACTGTGCTATGGAGAGGGGAGGCAGGAGGCTGCATGTACTGTCCTATGGAGAGGGGAGGAGAGGCAGGAGGCTGCATGTACTGTACTATGGAGAGGGGAGGCAAGAGGCTGCATGTACTGTCCTATGGAGATGAGAGGAGAAGCAGGAGGCTGCATGTACTGTCCTATGGAGAGGGGGAGAGGCAGGAGGCTGCATGTGCTGTCCTATGGAGAGGGGAGGAGAGGCAGGAGGCTGCATGTACTGTCCTATGGAGAGGGGAGGAGAGGCAGGAGGCTGCATGTACTGTGCTATGGAGAGGGGAGGAGAGGCAGGAGGCTGCATGTACTGTCCTATGGAGAGGGGAGGAGAGGCAGGAGGCTGCATGTACTGTCCTATGGAGAGGGGAGGAGAGGCAGGAGGCTGCATGTACTGTGCTATGGAGAGGGGAGGAGAGGCAGGAGGCTGCATGTACTGTCCTATGGAGAGGGGAGGAGAGGCAGGAGGCTGCATGTACTGTGCTATGGAGAGGGGAGGGGAGGCAGGAGGCTGCATGTACTGTCCTATGGAGAGGGGAGGAGAGGCAGGAGGCTGCATGTACTGTCCTATGGAGAGGGGAGGAGAGGCAGGAGGCTGCATGTACTGTCCTATGGAGAGGGGGAGAGGCAGGAGGCTGCATGTACTGTCCTATGGAGAGGGGAGGGGAGGAGAGGCAGGAGGCTGCATGTACTGTGCTATGGAGAGGGGAGAAGAGGCAGGAGGCTGCATGTACTGTGCTATGGAGAGGGGAGGCAGGAGGCTGCATGTACTGTCCTATGGAGAGGGGAGGGGAGGAGAGGCAAGAGGCTGCATGTACTGTCCTATGGAGATGAGAGGAGAGGAGAGGCAGGAGGCTGCATGTACTGTCCTATGGAGAGGGGGAGAGGCAGGAGGCTGCATGTGCTGTCCTATGGAGAGGGGAGGAGAGGCAGGAGGCTGCATGTACTGTCCTATGGAGAGGGGAGGCAGGAGGCTGCATGTACTGTGCTATGGAGAGGGGAGGAGAGGCAGGAGGCTGCATGTACTGTCCTATGGAGAGGGGAGGAGAGGCAGGAGGCTGCATGTACTGTCCTATGGAGAGGGGAGGAGAGGCAGGAGGCTGCATGTACTGTGCTATGGAGAGGGGAGGAGAGGCAGGAGGCTGCATGTACTGTCCTATGGAGAGGGGAGGAGAGGCAGGAGGCTGCATGTACTGTCCTATGGAGAGGGGAGGCAGGAGGCTGCATGCACTGTCCTATGGAGAGGGGAGGCAGGAGGCTGCATGTAATGTCCTATGGAGAGGGGAGGAGAGGCAGGAGGCTGCATGTACTGTCCTATGGAGAGGGGAGGAGAGGCAGGAGGCTGCATGTACTGTCCTATGGAGAGGAGAGGCAGGAGGCTGCATGTACTGTCCTATGGAGAGGGGAGGAGAGGCAGGAGGCTGCATGTACTGTGCTATGGAGAGGGGAGGAGAGGCAGGAGGCTGCATGTACTGTCCTATGGAGAGGGGAGGAGAGGCAGGAGGCTGCATGTACTGTCCTATGGAGAGGGGAGGAGAGGCAAGAGGCTGCATGTACTGTCCTATGGAGAGGGGAGGAGAGGCAGGAGGCTGCATGTACTGTCCTATGGAGAGGGGAGGAGAGGCAGGAGGCTGCAGGTACTGTCCTATGGAGAGGGGAGGAGAGGCAGGAGGCTGCATGTACTGTCCTATGGAGAGGGGAGGAGAGGCAGGAGGCTGCATGTACTGTGCTATGGAGAGGGGAGAAGAGGCAGGAGGCTGCATGTACTGTCCTATGGAGAGGGGAGGAGAGGCAGGAGGCTGCAGGTACTGTCCTATGGAGAGGGGAGGAGAGGCAGGAGGCTGCATGTACTGTCCTATGGAGAGGGGAGGAGAGGCAGGAGGCTGCATGTACTGTCCTATGGAGAGGGGAGGAGAGGCAGGAGGCTGCATGTACTGTGCTATGGAGAGGGGAGAAGAGGCAGGAGGCTGCAGGTACTGTCCTATGGAGAGGGGAGGAGAGGCAAGAGGCTGCATGTACTGTCCTATGGAGAGGGGAGGAGAGGCAGGAGGCTGCATGTACTGTCCTATGGAGAGGGGAGGAGAGGCAGGAGGCTGCAGGTACTGTCCTATGGAGAGGGGAGGAGAGGCAGGAGGCTGCATGTACTGTGCTATGGAGAGGGGAGGAGAGGCAGGAGGCTGCATGTACTGTGCTATGGAGAGGGGAGGAGAGGCAGGAGGCTGCATGTACTGTGCTATGGAGAGGGGAGGAGAGGCAGGAGGCTGCATGTACTGTCCTATGCAGAGGGGAGGAGAGGCAGGAGGCTGCATGTACTGTGCTATGGAGAGGGGAGGGGAGGAGAGGCAGGAGGCTGCATGTACTGTCCTATGGAGAGGGGAGGAGAGGCAGGAGGCTGCATGTACTGTCCTATGCAGAGGGGAGGAGAGGCAGGAGGCTGCATGTACTGTGCTATGGAGAGGGGAGGGGAGGAGAGGCAGGAGGCTGCATGTACTGTCCTATGGAGAGGGGAGGAGAGGCAGGAGGCTGCACGTACTGTCCTATGGAGAGGGGAGAAGAGGCAGGAGGCTGCATGTACTGTCCTATGGAGAGGGGAGGGGAGGCAGGAGGATGCATGTACTGTGCTATGGAGAGGGGAGAAGAGGCAGGAGGCTGCATGTACTGTCCTATGGAGAGGAGAGGAGAGGCAGAAGGCTGCATGTACTGTGCTATGGAGAGGGGAGGAGAGGCAGGAGGCTGCATGTACTGTGCTATGGAGAGGGGAGGAGAGGCAGGAGGCTGCATGTACTGTGCTATAGAGAGGGGAGGAGAGGCAGGAGGCTGCATGTACTGTGCTATGGGGAGGGGAGGAGAGGCAGGAGGCTGCATGTACTGTGCTATGGAGAAGAGAGGCAGGAGGCTGCATGTACTGTCCTATGGAGAGGGGAGGAGAGGCAGGAGGCTGCATGTACTGTCCTATGGAGAGGGGAGGAGAGGCAGGAGGCTGCATGTACTGTCCTATGGAGAGGGGAGGAGAGGCAGGAGGCTGCATGTACTGTCCTATGGAGAGGGAAGAGAGGCAGGAGGCTGCATGTACTGTGCTATGGAGAGGGGAGGAGAGGCAGGAGGCTGCATGTATTGTGCTATGGAGAGGGAAGGAGAGACAGGAGGCTGCATGTACTGTCCTATGGAGAGGGGAGGAGAGGCAGGAGGCTGCATGTACTGTCCTATGGGGAGGAGAGGAGAGGCAGGAGGCTGCATGTACTGTGCTATGGAGAGGGGAGGAGAGGCAGGAGGCTGCATGTACTGTCCTATGGGGAGGGGGAGAGGCAGGAGGCTGCATGTACTGTCCTATGGAGAGGGGAGTAGAGGCAGGAGGCTGCATGTATTGTCCTATGGAGAGGGGAGGAGAGGCAGGAGGCTGCATGTACTGTGCTATGGAGAGGGGAGGAGAGGCAGGAGGCTGCATGTACTGTCCTATGGGGAGGAGAGGAGAGGCAGGAGGCTGCATGTACTGTCCTATGGAGAGGGGAGGAGAGGCAGGAGGCTGCATGTACTGTCCTATGGAGAGGGGAAGAGAGGCAGGAGGCTGCATGTATTGTCCTATGGAGAGGGGAGGAGAGGCAGGAGGCTGCATGTACTGTGCTATGGAGAGGGGAGGAGAGGCAGGAGGCTGCATGTACTGTCCTATGGGGAGGAGAGGAGAGGCAGGAGGCTGCATGTACTGTGCTATGGAGAGGGGAGGAGAGGCAGGAGGGTGCATGTACTGTGCTATGGAGAGGAGAGGCAGGAGGCTGCATGTACTGTCCTATGGAGAGGGGAGGAGAGGCAGGAGGCTGCATGTACTGTCCTATGGAGAGGGGAGGAGAGGCAGGAGGCTGCATGTACTGTGCTATGGAGAGGGGAGGGGAGGGGAGAAGAGGCAGGAGGCTGCATGTACTGTCCTATGGAGAGGGGAGGAGAGGCAGGAGGCTGCATGTACTGTCCTATGGAGAGGGGAGGAGAGGCAGGAGGCTGCATGTACTGTCCTATGGAGAGGGGAGGAGAGGCAGGAGGCTGCATGTACTGTGCTATGGAGAGGGGAGGGGAGAAGAGGCAGAAGGCTGCATGTACTGTCCTATGGAGAGGGGAGGAGAGGCAGGAGGCTGCATGTACTGTCCTATGGGGAGGGGAGGGGAGGAGAGGCAGGAGGCTGCATGTACTGTGCTATGGAGAGGGGAGGAGGGGCAGGAGGGTGCATGTACTGTCCATGTACTGTGCTATGGAGAGGGGAGGAGAGGCAGGAGGCTGCATGTACTGTGCTATGGAGAGGGGAGGAGAGGCAGGAGGCTGCATGTACTGTCCTATGGAGAGGGGAGGAGAGGCAGGAGGCTGCATGTACTGTGCTATGGAGAGGGGAGGGGAGAAGAGGCAGGAGGCTGCATGTACTGTCCTATGGAGAGGGGAGGAGAGGCAGGAGGCTGCATGTGCTGTGCTATGGAGAGGGGAGGGGAGAAGAGGCAGGAGGCTGCATGTACTGTCCTATGGAGAGGGGAGGGGAGGAGAGGCAGGAGGCTGCATGTACTGTGCTATGGAGAGGGGAGGAGAGGCAGGAGGCTGCATGTACTGTGCTATGGAGAGGGGAGGAGAGGCAGGAGGCTGCATGTACTGTGCTATGGAGAGGGGAGGAGGGGCAGGAGGCTGCATGTACTGTCCTATGGAGAGGGGAGGAGAGGCAGGAGGCTGCATGTACTGTCCTATGCAGAGGGGAGGAGAGGCAGGAGGCTGCATGTACTGTCCTATGGAGAGGGGAGGAGAGGCAGGAGGCTGCATGTACTGTCCTATGGAGAGGGGAGCAGAGGCAGGAGGCTGCATGTACTGTCCTATGGAGAGGGGAGGAGAGGCAGGAGGCTGCATGTACTGTCCTATGGAGAGGGAAGAGAGGCAGGAGGCTGCATGTACTGTGCTATGGAGAGGGGAGGAGAGGCAGGAGGCTGCATGTATTGTGCTATGGAGAGGGAAGGAGAGACAGGAGGCTGCATGTACTGTCCTATGGAGAGGGGAGGAGAGGCAGGAGGCTGCATGTACTGTCGTATGGGGAGGAGAGGAGAGGCAGGAGGCTGCATGTACTGTGCTATGGAGAGGGGAGGAGAGGCAGGAGGCTGCATGTACTGTCCTATGGGGAGGGGGAGAGGCAGGAGGCTGCATGTACTGTCCTATGGAGAGGGGAGTAGAGGCAGGAGGCTGCATGTATTGTCCTATGGAGAGGGGAGGAGAGGCAGGAGGCTGCATGTACTGTCCTATGGAGAGGGGAGGGGAGGCAGGAGGCTGCATGTACTGTCCTATGGAGAGGGGAGGAGAGGCAGGAGGCTGCATGTACTGTCCTATGGAGAGGGGAGGAGAGGCAGGAGGCTGCATGTACTGTCCTATGGGGAGGGGAGGGGAGGAGAGGCAGGAAGCTACATGTACTGTCCTATGGAGAGGGGAGGAGAGGCAGGAGGCTGCATGTACTGTCCTATGGAGAGGGGAGGAGGGGCAGGAGGCTGCATGTACTGTCCTATGGAGAGGAGAGGGGAGGCAGGAGGCTGCATGTATTGTGCTATGGAGAGGGGATTAGAGGCAGGAGGCTGCATGTACTGTCCTATGGAGAGGGGAGGAGAGGCAGGAGGCTGCATGTATTGTCCTATGGAGAGGGGAGGAGAGGCAGGAGGCTGCATGTACTGTGCTATGGAGAGGGGAGGAGAGGCAGGAGGCTGCACGTACTGTCCTATGGAGAGGGGAGACAGGAGGCTGCATGTACAGTCCTATGGAGAGGGGAGGGGAAAGGTGGCAGGATTCTGCATGTACTTGCTGTATGTATGTTGCTATATGTAATCCACCTGGGATGCAGAACAACTACAGCTGCTGTGACTAGTTCCTCTAGCATGCCATAGTTACTAGATGCTTTAGCTAATATTACCTGCTTCTGGTCTCCGCTCCTAAAGGCTCATACACATGCTCAACAAAAGTCTTTTAAATGCACGATTATCAAACAACTTGAAGTTTTGTCAAGACGACAAGGCGTTATCACTGATAAGACGCAGCTCAAGTCAATCCAACAGGCGCCTTGTCGTTTGCATGTCTTTTACTTGACAATCGTGCATTTAAAAGACTTTTGTTGAGCGTGTGTATGAGCCTTTTAAGAGTCTGAAGCCTCATAAAATGTCACTTTTTATTGAACGTTTCTCTTCTACACTATCACCCAAGCTAAACCGCTGCATCCCGTGGCAGAACGCTGTTTATAAACCCCCCAAATACCGGGGGGCAAAAATCCACAACCTTCAAAGTCATGGATGTTGCTGCCCGGGGAGGCAGAGCTTAGCGCTGCTTCCATTACTATTAGTGTCAATCCCTGCTGGTCGCCACCCCTCTCCCCGCCCCCTCAGTGAAAGAAGACTGGGAGAGGCGGCGATCAGTGGTGATTGACGCGAGTTGGTGATACAGCTACAGCGCTAAGCTCTGCCGCTGCAAGGAAGCGCTCCCCACATTTTGCACAGGGGGTTTGGGGGGTTTATACACATCATTCTGCCACGGGGATGGCAGCGTGACCTTGCCCCAAAGCTAATGTCACAGCCGCATCTGTGTAGCCACAATTAGCTGGCAGCAATACAAGTCTATGCTAGCCTGCTAGTGTGACATAGATATCAGCAGCTGCATTGGATAACACTGCCAGCTGCTATACATCTACTGTGTTTCACTGAGGCCTTATGGGAGATATGACACCTGTTGTAAGCGCCCTCTAGTGACTGAATCTTTTCTTTCATCCCCACAGCTGCTTTGATCGACAAATACTGGCAGTGCGGCTTCCACAAGATCTGGCTGGCCAGCGCATTTAAGGGCGCCACCGGCCCATGCCAGCAGCTGACTCTGATTGGCCACCATTTGGAGAACCACAGACGATGGCTGCAGGTGGCCAGGCGAGTGCCTCCAGGCATCCTGCAAGGGCTGGCACTGACAGGCTGGCAGCGGTAAGCACATGTGTTCCAGTAAGTAAGTCACATACTCCACCTACTAGAAGCCACTCCCCCCTGCATTGTCCCTCCTTATCCTTCCGTAGTAACAGACACTTCGCTAGTCTCTGAGCTAGTGATGCACCAATATAGAATTCGGTCCCAAACTGTCACCGAAGGTATAGAGTCCCAATCCTCGTGGGTGACAGCAATGGGAAGTGTCCCCCTAAGTGTCTGCCCTGTTCTGTTTACATCTCCCACCCTAAATGGGGGAACTGCGTAGAGTCAGGAGAGCTGGCGGCTGCTTTAAGTAATTACTCAGCATGGCTGCTACCACAGTATATTTAGCCTCTTATTCCAGGCGTAAGAGCAGGGCGTAACTAGACTTAATTGGGCCCCCTGCAAATATGGTAGCATGGGGCCCCCAGGTCCCTGAACCCCATGCGGGTCACGTGATTGGAGCTGGCGATTGGCAGCAGAGAGTGTTTAGCTGTGAAGCAGCCTCTGGAAGCAGGAAAACATTACACACGCTCCTGCACACGATTTTTGTGAGCGAATAGGGGGCGTTTTTTTTTTTGTTAATTGGAAATGCTTTCAGTTGCGGTAAACTGCAGATACAGGTAGGTTGTTGGGCACTGCCATAGGCAGCAATGTAAATAGCCGCGATTAGTAACTATAAATGGTAATTTGGGTGGATGTGTTGGATAAAATAGCGGGACAATAGCAGGTGCCACCGTCTTACAAATTACCATGTATGGCCGCTGATCGCCCACACGTATCTGCATTCATACTGGCCAGTGGCCACATTCAAACTGGTTCTTTTGGCTTTTAGAAGTGTTGGGTTATGACAGGGTGGTGGTGTGTGTATGATTTAATGTTCATCTAATGTGGATTAGAGGGAAGTACCTTTACCAGATCTGCCAGACCTTTCATTCAATGAGGGTGGCCATACATATATGGACTTGGTGGCCAATCCAGCATCCGATCCATTAATGATTATTGAAATAAAAGCGCTGCCGCCGAGTGCGTGTCCAATCGCTGCCGCCGAGCGCGTGTCCAATCGCTGGCGCCGAGCGCGTGGCCAATCGCTGGCGCCGAGCGCGTGTCCAATCGCTGCCGCCGAGCGCGTGCCCAATCGCTGCCGCCGAGTGCGTGCCCAATCGCTGCCGCCGAGTGCGTGCCCAATCGCTGCCGCCGAGTGCGTGCCCAATCGCTGCCGCCGAGTGCGTGCCCAATCGCTGCCGCCGAGTTCGTGCCCAATCGCTGCCGCCGAGTGCGTGCCCAATCGCTGCCGCCGAGTGTGTGTCCAATCGCTGCCGCCGAGTGCTTCTCCAATCGCTGCCGCCGAGTGCATGTCCAATCGCTGCCGCCGAGTGCAGGTCCAATCGCTGCCGCCGAGTGCAGGTCCAATCGCTGCCGCCGAGTGCAGGTCCAATCGCAGTTTCTTTATCTGATAAGTGATTGGTTGCTTATGCTGAAGCTGGTGTCATTATTCCTCTTCCTCTGCTTTGTGTCCACCAGGTACGATCACTTCTCTGTCCTGTGTGAGCTGTTACCGGTGGGAATCCCGTCACTGGCCGTCTGTCTGCAGACCCTTCAGCACGGTACGTTACATATCACTGGTATGTAGAGCTGGAAAGTGGTTTACGTCACGATTCCAGGAGAAAAAAAAAAGAATCCAGTTTTGGATAGTGTAGTAAGGGAACTTCTCGGGGGGGTTTTATTGCTGTCTGGTACCCCCATTGTGGAGAAGAAATAAAAGGAGGAAACCTCCTTTTATTTCTTCTCCACAACATAAGTGTCACAGGAGCCCTAGTGGTCAGACTGCAAATTGCCTTCCAATCGGTTTCAGCACACAGACCATGCAAGCTTTGGTCGCGATCTTTGCGCAGAAACAGACAGAAATTTGGGCAGCAGCCCGACCAGAAGGGAGCCTGTGCGGTACGGTAATTACAACTTACACACGATTTCAGGGTATCTGCCACCACCACTGGTATGGGCCAGTGGACCCGACTGACTGACTGGTCCTGCGAATAAAAACGCTATTCTGTCTAGATATCAACAATAGTAGTGTCTCTTCAGAGACCTGAGTTCAGTTTCTGTGTATGCTGAATAATAGGGTAGCAGAACAGTGAATGACTTTGATATAGTCTTTATTCACGGCAATATAAATAATTAATATATACAGGAAATTATTAAAATCAACAATTATTCAAACAGTAATAGCCAGTATGAAAAATAAAAGCAAGGGAGAAAAATACTTACTTTCTGGAAAGATGTCCTTTTGTGGGAAGAATCATAAAGTCCTTGGTAAAATCCTTTGTTTCAGATCAAAGTTCAGAGTTCAACAAGATGGCCGCCAACCATGTGTCCTCTGGCTGGCAGCAGACCGTTCTCATATAGATGGAATGTGGAGGACTAAATTGCCCGGGCAGCTCATTCACTTTTAATGGAGCGGAGTTCAAAGGCGGGCTTCCAGAGTCGGCCCCCGGGCCAGATTATGGTAATCACATCTGGGCAGGGGCTTTCACCAGCCCCATAACCATGACATGTTCCCTAGGCCGACCTACGCGGCCGGCACACAAATAATAATTACATATTATCGATCCCCAGAACCTACCGATAAATATGATACCTTGGATGCGTGTGTTAGGGCGTATGGTTACCGAGGGGTCCATAAGTCCTTAACCGAACGAGGTATGATTATGATTTGTATACCGAGACATTGGTCCAATTTCAACGAATCCGAATACACTCCTCCCACCTCTGGGTGATACTCGGTTTTCCTTTAATCAGCAGAAATCATATTTCACATGCTTCATCATTTTAACTCCTGGAGACAGTTTGTCTGGTGAGCAGGAGGAAGCCCCATTTGCTAGTCAATTCACATTGAGGTGTGAGCTGTGGGCTCATCCTGTCTTCCCCAAAGGCAGGACACTGGCCTTGTGGTTCTTAATTAGCATCTGAGTGAGATCAGCTTGGTCACACTGAGTTTTACACCTCTGGCTAAATTAGCAAGTCACAGGGCCAGTTCCATGAAAATACTCTAACTATCTCCTAGGAAGACAGCAGAGCCCCCTCAGGTTGGACTGCCTGGTATCCACAGACATGAGATTCTGATTTGGCAGCGCAACGACAATCGAGGCAGGTTGCGTTTTCGTTTCTCACGGCTGTTCCGTGACAATAAGCGAGGAAATCTCTCCATAATGGGCAAAGACAGCAAAACAGGATAAAGATTATAAAGTGACGGGTATAACTGAGGTTGTTTCAGCCACACTTGGGGATCGCTGGCAATTCCAAAAGCATTTAAAAAAAAACAAAAAAAAAAAAACACTCCCATTGACTTGCAGTAAAGAGACACTGAAGCGAGAAATACAATTATGATGTAATGATTTGTATGTGTATTACAGCTAGGAAATAAAACATTAGGAGCAGAGACATAAGTCTAATATTGTTTCCAGTACAGGAAGAGTTAAGAAACTCCAGTTGTTATCTATGCAAAAGAGCCATTGAGCTCCACCAATTTCAAAGTCGCAGAGAGCTCTGTCTTCTGAAGCTTGTTATCTCAACTGTCAGTCACTGTATTTTCTTTTCCTCTGCAGAGGACACGTCAATAGTTCACAGCCTGCTCTGTAAAATCATTTAGAATGCTGAGTAGTGTGTAAACTGCAAATATTAGAGAATGATGTAATGTTATAAAAAACATTATATAACTGAAAATAAAAATATTAGAATATTTTCTTTGCTACTAATGTTCTAGTAATTATCCGTACAACCAATTCATTATATTATATATATTTTTTTTCCGCTTCAGTGTCTCTTTAAATTGGGGTAAAATTGCAGTGATCACAATATTTAGAAAAATCAAGTCCGCTTCGATTTTTCTGCGATTTTTAATGGGAGCGTTTTTTAAAAAATGCTCAGAAAGCTCTGATGGTCAGAAAAGCGCTCACAGTGTGTCTACAGCATTAAGAGGAACTCCAGTGAAAATAATGTAATAAAATAAGTGCTTCATTTTTGCAATAATTATGTATAAATGATGTAGTCAGTGTTTGCTCATTGTAAACTCTTTCCTCTCCCTGATTTACATTCTGACATTTATCACATGGTGACATTTTTACTGCTGGCAGGTGATGTCACTAGAAGGAGATGCTGCTTGCTTTTTTGGCAGTTGGAAACAGCTGTTATTTCCCACAATGCAACAAGGCTCCCACAGTGTGATGTCAGAACCATGGTCCTGACTGTTGAGGGTTTTTACCACAATATCAGCCATACAGCGCCCCCTGATGGTCTGTTTGTGAAAAGGAATAGCTTTCTCATGGGAAAGGGGGTGTCAGCTACTGATTGGGATGACGTTCAGTTCTTGGTCACGGTTACTCTTTAAATTGATATACAGTATTTCTTATCTACAAATGTTATTATGAAGGAAAATGAACCAGGATAGAAAGGACCAGTGAGGTTTGAATTATAAAACAACATATTTCTCTTCCACAGAAACGAGTAGGATTTCCCCAAATCACTTTTGGAGCGATTGCGCTTCAATACAAAGTTTAGGATCGCTGCAAAGTCACTTTTTAATTGCTTCTACAAATCGATTTTTGCAGCAGTTTTACTACCCAGAACAAAAAAAGGGGGGGGGGGGGGGGGGGAAGAGATGGTAAACGCTGTACGAATCACTAGTATTAAATGAAAAACAGAAGTTTGCCTTCTGAACACAGAAGGTATTTGCCATTATTCAGATTGGAGTGAATATATGAGATGTCTACCACAATGCATCACTGCTGAATATGCAAATCACCCATTGTTGTCCCTGAAAGCTAGCCACACCTCCAGAACCGCTGGAATGCAATGATGTGTCAGCTTGTTAATTGTATGGAGCCCAAATAATCCACTATTAAATTAAAAAGTGCTTTAAAATCACCAGAAATCACTCTGGAAAGCGCTGCAATGGCTCTTTCTAGCTGGCCCAGCCGTTAGGGATACACGTCACGTGGCACATCCCAGAGTACTTTAACAGACATCAGCAGGTGATGAAGCATGTCAGCAGCCCTTCCTAAGCTGAGTGTCCTGTGGTGTGTCACTTGCAGAGTTGCCTGTACTATTATGTACAATTGGCAGGCTGGCTAGCAGCTGGTTCCATGGTGTAATGGTTAGCACTCTGGACTCTGAATCCAGCGATCCGAGTTCAAATCTCGGTGGGACCTGAAATGTTTTATAATTTTGTATTTTAAAGCTAATAGTGGTATTTCACATGTCACGATCATTATATTTATAGGGTGGGTAACATCGGTGACTGGCGGTATTATTATACTGCGTTTTATGGTATATAGGGTGACACCCTATCACTGATCATTAAAGAAGACCTGTCAAGGCTTGCAGTGTTTAGGAACTGAGTTTACTGCAATAACTTAGCACAATCAAAGTGAAAGGGAGATGGTGGCTGACATTTTTATTTCCTTTCAAACAATGCAGATTGCCGGGCAGTCCTGCTGAACCCAATACTTTTATCCATAGACCCTGACTGAAGTCAGACTGGATTAGCTGCATGCTTGTTTCTGGTGTGTGATTCAGACACTACTGCAGCCACAGAGATCAGCAGGGCTGCCAGGTCACTGGTATTGCTTAAAAATAAATCAATAAATATGACAGCCTCCATATCTATCTCCGTTCTGGTGTACTGCAGAACCAAACTTATGCACATCACACAATGAAAAGTCTTTATTCCACATATAGTTGCTGAAGAAATTCACTGCTATGTGTTCTGTATTTATTTAGCCAGAACAAAGTGTCTAACTAGTTCTTACCAGCAAATGTGAATAGACTGCAGGAGCTCTGCCAAGGCAGCTCTCACCACACAGAAAAAAACACTGAAGCTTCACCTCTTCAGTGTCCCCTGCAAAGCGAAACTAATGCTTCATACACACTTGAGATAACAGTCTTTGGAAAAGGAAAGATCACAGACCAATTTTACCCCATTCCATGCAGTATGAGAGCCATACTCTACACAGTCTATTCTATGGAGCTGCACTCCCCATCAGATAAAATCTTTGCAAGATGCTGCACACAAAGATGCCCGTACACACTCAAAAGATCATTATCTGCAAAAGACCTGTTCCTGCAAAAGATCCATTCCATGCAAAATGCATTATAGTCTATGAGATCTGCAGATCATCATACACACTTGGTTTAACAGACTTCATCTGCATATCTGGCAATCATCTGCAGATCTGAAAATCCACCCTGTTGAATCTGATCTGCAGATGATCTGCAGATGATTGTCTGTTAAACCAAGTGTGTATGATGATCTGCAGATCTCATAGACTATAATGCATTTTGCATGGAATGGATCTTTTGCAGGAACAGATCTTTTGCAGATAATGATCTTTTGAGTGTGTACGGGCATCTTTGTGTGCAGCATCCTGCAAAGATTTTATTTGTTGGGGAGTGCAGCTCCATAGAATAGACTGTGTAGGTATGGCTCTCATACTACATGGAAGGGGGTAAGATTTCTGTCTGATGGGGAGTGCAGCTCCATAGAATAGACTGTGTAGGTATGGCTCTCATACTACATGGAAGGGGGTAAGATTTCTGTCTGATGGGGAGTGCAGCTCCATAGAATAGACTGTGTAGGTGTGGCTCTCATACTACATGGAAGGTGGTAAGATTTCTGTCTGATGGGGAGTGCAGCTCCATAGAATAGACTGTGTAGGTGTGGCTCTCATACTACATGGAAGGGGGTAAGATTTCTGTCTGATGGGGAGTGCAGCTCCATAGAATAGACTGTGTAGGTATGGCTCTCATACTACATGGAAGGGGGTAAGATTTCTGTCTGATGGGGAGTGCAGCTCCATAGAATAGACTGTGTAGGTGTGGCTCTCATACTACATGGAAGGGGGTAAGATTTCTGTCTGATGGGGAGTGCAGCTCCATAGAATAGACTGTGTAGGTGTGGCTCTCATACTACATGGAAGGTGGTAAGATTTCTGTCTGATGGGGAGTGCAGCTCCATAGAATAGACTGTGTAGGTGTGGCTCTCATACTACATGGAAGGGGGTAAGATCTCTGTCTGATGAGGAGTGCAGCTCCATAGAATAGACTGTGTAGTGTATGGCTCTCATACTACATGGAAGGGGGTAAGATTTCTGTCTGATGGGGAGTGCAGCTCCATAGAATAGACTGTGTAGGTATGGCTCTCATACTACATGGAAGGGGGTAAGATTTCTGTCTGATGGGGAGTGCAGCTCCATAGAATAGACTGTGTAGGTGTGGCTCTCATACTACATGGAAGGGGGTAAGATTTCTGTCTGATGGGGAGTGCAGCTCCATAGAATAGACTGTGTAGGTGTGGCTCTCATACTACATGGAAGGGGGTAAGATTTCTGTCTGATGGGGAGTGCAGCTCCATAGAATAGACTGTGTAGGTATGGCTCTCATACTACATGGAAGGGGGTAAAATTGGTCTGTGATCTTGCCTTTTCCAAAGACTTTTATCTCAAGTGTGTATGAAGCATAAGTTCTACATTTCAGTTTTTTGTTTTCTAAAGAGGAACTTAACCATTTCACCCCCACAGGTACGGATATCTTCGTCCCTTTTTCCATCCTTTCACCCCCAGGGACGGAGATATCCGCACCTAGCGCCGCTGCCCGCGCTCCCGCTCGCTCGTCCGCGTGCGTGCACGCCGCTGCTTGCTCGCCCGGAGATCAATGAACGGGAAAAACCATTCCCGTTCATTGATCTAAGCCCCCGCAATGATCAGCTGCTTCTCCGATAAGCAGCGTGATCATTGTGAAAACAAAAAAAAAATTCCCAGCCTCATAACATTTCCTGCAAGCGTACTTCCTGTACGCTTGCAGGTCGCATAAACAAAAAGTTACTGTGGCCATTTTGTGGCCAAATAGTAAAACTACACCCTAAAGCATTTTTCATATACAAATACATTAGTTTTACACTAAAAATTAACTCCTTACCTCCCACACTCCCCAATTTTTATTTTTATTTTGTAATAAAAAAAAAATTAAAAAAATTCACAACTAAAAAAAAAACCAAATAGTTACTTTAGGGACTGAACTTTTTAAATATTTATGTCAAGAGGGTATAACACTGTTACTTTATAAACTATGGGCTTGTAATTAGGGATGGACGCAAAACTGAAAAAAATGCACTTTTATTTCCAAATAAAATATTGGCGCCAAACATTGTGCTAAGGACATAATTTAAACGGTTTTATAACCGGGACAAATGGGCAAATACATTTCATGGGTTTAATTACAGTAGCATGCATTATTTAAAAACTATAATGGCCGAAAACTGAAAAATAATGAATTTTTTCCTATTTTCCCACTAAAACACATTTAGAATAAAATTATTCTTGGCATAATGTCCCACCTAAAGAAAGCCTAATTGGTGGCGGAAAAAACAAGATATAGTTCATTTCATTGCGATAAGTAATGATAAAGTTATAGACGAATGAATGGAAGGAGCGCTGAAAGGTGAAAACTGCTCTGGTGCTCAGGGGGTAAAACCCCTCAGTGGTGAAGTGGTTAAACCAAGAATTGAACTTCATCCCAGTCAGTAGCTGATACCCCCTTTCCCATGAGAATTCTATTCCTTTTCTCAAATAGATCATCAGAAGGCTCTGTATGGCTGATATTGTGGTGAAAACCCCTCCCACAGTGTGATGTCATGACCATGGTGCTGACAGTTTCTGTCTGTAAGCCTTGTTGCATCATGGTAAATAACAGCTTTTTTTCAACTATTAAGCAAGCCGTATCTTCCTCTGTGCATAGAACTCTCAGTAACGAACATTCCATACAGATCACCTGGCAGAACTAAAGAGGTCACCACCAGTGATAAATGTCAGAATGTAAATCAGGGGGAGGAAATATTTTGCAATGGGCAAACACTGACTAAATAATCTATAAATGAATATTGAAAACAATAAGCAATCTTATTCATTATGTTATTTTCACTACAGGTCCTCTTTAAAGAGAACCTGAACTAAAAATAAATAGTCAAAATAACCATACACAGGTCATACTCACCTCCTGTGTAGTCTGCTCCCCAATCTCTCTCTCCTCTCCTGCATCCTGTCTGGCCACTGCAGGCTTTGTCAGCCAGCGTTCCCTGAGGACTCTGCAGGGGTTCCTTGGCATTGTCCCCCATCATGGGGAAGTATAATAGAGCACATTATAATAGTGGTGGGTACTGTAACAAGAAGCACTAAATTGGGGGGTCAGGAGACAGTATAGTGCAGCCTTTCTCAACCTTTCTACCCTGGAGGAACCCTGCAAATAACTTTTGGACCTCAAGGAACCCCTGCACACAATGTTTTGATCTCGAGGAACCCCTGCATGTATTTTGCAGGAGGCGTGGACTTTAAAAGTATGTGTGGCTGTTTATTTCACTACCCCTATTACACTGCCACTCCCTATACTGTCTCCTGAGCCCCCAATTTAGTGTTTCCTGTTACAGTACCAACCACTATTATAATGTGCTCTGTTATACATCCCCATGATGGGGGGAAATACCAAGGACCCCTGCAGAGTCCTCAGGGAACCCTGGTTGAGAAAGCCTGGTATAGTGAGTGGCAGTGTAATAGGAGTTAGTGAAATACACAGCCACGCCTACTTCTAAAGACCACGCCTCCAGAAAAATAAATGCAGGGGTTCATCCAGGGTAAAAAAGGTTGAGAAAGGCTGGTCCACTGTGATCAATGCAATTCTCCATCCTCCATTTTGAAAATGGCCATTACCCCCTAACAGCTTCCTGGTCAGCACACTGTTAAACTGTAATATCACCCACTTGAGCCATAGAGAAACATGGACATTACCTTGCACATTCAATTGTAACTGACAGCTGCTGATATATAACTGACAGCAACTGGTATATTTCAGTTCTGACAAAATATTGTCAGAACTGGAAGGGATCACTGTAAGAAGAAAATGGTGAGCTTCTGAGAGGAACTGACGGCGAGGTAAGTATGTAATATTCATTTGCAGCTACGTCATGTGTTTATTTTAAATGATTTTACTCACTTCAGGTTCCCTTTTCCATAAATTGCAATGGTTTTCTTTTTGTCCATAAAGGTTACCATGCTGTGGCTAATGTTTTAGCACAGAGAGGAAGTTCTGAGGTCAGTTGCACATTAAGATCTGTATTGTGTCTCTGCCTCCAGGTACCTTCTCAGAGCAGATCGCCGCCTCTGTGCAGGAAGCATTAGGACTGTCACACCTGGATGTGGAAAACTACATGAGGTGAGAGTCACTTGTCACCTGTGCAATTTCATAACACAGCAGTGCAAGGCAGAAGTGACATAGATGGAGCGTGTTTGGCTGCTGTCCTTATAGGGATGGCAATGCTTAGGAGTAGGGCTGCTCAAATTTGGATCCGGGAGATACCCAGATAGTAGCTATTCGGATATCTCCCAGTTACCTATGTGGGGTGGGCGGGGGTCAATCTTACCTGTCTGACGTCTTCTTCGTCCGTCCCTCGGCGCCTCCCACGATGTGTTCCACGCGCGTCACGTGACTACAAACACTTCCTCCTTCAACCCGGAAGGAGGAAGTGTTTGTAGTCACGTGACCGCCGCTTGGACCGCATCATGGGAGGCACCGAGGGACGAACCGAAGAAGACGTCAGACAGGTAAGATTGACCCCCCCCCCCCCCCCGCCCTCCCCGCACAGGTAACTGGGTGAAATCTGGATAGTAACTATCTGGGTATCTCCCGTATCCGGATTTGAGCAGCCCTGCTTAGGAGAGCTCATGAAGAAGCATGTGATCAGTTTGATCAGCTGTTAGATTTGTAAGGTTCTGATGACTTCCTGGTTTAACACAGGATCATGACCAGCAAATCAGGACCTTACAAAATCTATCAGCTGATCAAACTGATCATGTGCTTCTCCATGAGCTCTCCTAAGCAGGGCCACCCCTCGTCCTCTTCTGTTTCCTGAAGACTGTGGGAAGGATATCTCTCCAGCAGGGGTCGCCCTCAGTAATGGGTGGGGCAGATAGTATGAAGAACTGGGAACTTGCGTGAGGCAGAGATCTCACCTCCAGAGTCACAGAGATCACACTTTAAAGTGAACTTGTAGGAGAAAAAAACAAGAATCCAGAATCTTCCCGTCTGTAAGCATTGTCAGCTTGCACACATGCAATTAACGTTGGCTTGTTTGCATTATGCATGTTACAGGGTCAGACTTCGGACACATACGAATACTGGGGTACCTCTGTGCAGTGTAAGTGACTACACAAGAGGATATATTATTTTGTAAGGAAACCCCGGCTTTTCTCTTAGCTGCAGGGTGGTTTCTGGGTGATTGGTTTGCATGTGAGTGAGCAAAGAGTTAACAGATTTTATGTGAGCCAGTGCAGACGCAAGACAGCCCGCCCCTGCACAGAGCCGCTCGCGCATGGCTTTTCCCGCGTCAGTATCTCCGTGTCACTGCGTGGGCTTTCAGTGCGCCTGCGCTCATTCACGGACAGGAATGCGGCCCGCGAAGAAGAGGAGGGTCCCGGCGACTAGCAGTGGGCTCTGATATAATAATCCCTATGTCCCTGTGCCCACTGCCTGGCGCGTGGGCGGGCTCCAGGCAGCGGCCATAGACGGGTGCGAGCAGCCATGCGCGTGTTACGGAAGGGGGTGTTGTGGCTGTGTGGGCGTGGCTGTGGACAGTTGCCTAGCACCCATTATTATACAGGTGGGCTTTTTTCACTAACTAAACTGTACATATTCTGTAACTCACAGGCATGCGTATAGTAATTTATAGTAAGTTATTTTTTTTCTTGTGGCAGTGAAGTGTCCGGCCATTTTCCTGGCAGTGACGTCCTGCAGCTCATCACCCACTTCCTGTTCTTCTTGAAGAACCCCACCAAAGAGTTTCTGGAGGAGAACAAGTAGGTACAGCGGGCTGAGAAACAGACTGTGTGGCTTGCAGAGGACAACCAGATATAGCATGAAGTCCTCATATTTCTCATACAAGGCTTGACATACATCTCAGGAGGAGCCTATAATCACAAAACAGTCTTGTACCTTAAAGGATACCCGAGGTGACATGTGACATGATGAGATAGACATGGGTATGTACAGTGCCTAGCACACCAATAACTAGGCTGTGTTCCTTTTTTTTTCTTTCTCTGTCTGAAAGAGTTAAATATCAGGTATGTAAGTGGTTGTTTCTGACTGGGTCCGACTATAGCGTAACCCTCACTGATAAGGAATTACAGCCATAAAACACTTTCCTGTCAGTAAATGGCTGCTGAGAGCCGGAAAGAGATGAAAACGATCAATAGTTGATAGATTTTAGCTCTGGCAAACTTCAATGAATGTGTCATTGAGCGCAGACAATGAAACAGTAACAACTTAAAATCTTGATTTAAATATGAAATAAAACTGCAGAATAACTAAAAAAAAGTGCTTTTTAGGAGAAGGAGGATAGATACAATTGTTTATCTCATCAGTTTATTTTCACCTCGGATGTCCTTTACACTCCACCCATCAATACTGGCCACACCCCTGATGGATAGTGTAATGGTTAAAGCGGACCTGAACTCAGAACTTCCCCTCTGCTCTAAACGATAAGCAGCAGCATAATTATCTTTAAAGAAAAACATTTTTGTTACAGCTGATATAAATCCTGCAATAAATCTGCAGTGTGTCTACTTCCTGCTTTCAAGGAAGCAGACATAGGGTTAACATCCTGTGCTTTCAAATTAGCTTGTCTGCCATGGCAGTCAGGTGACACAGGGGAGAGATCATATTACAACTTGTGATTAGTCACAGATGACGGGGGATTAGACAGGCTAAACGCTCTAAATACATACAGGGTGCATTTCTCAGTGTTTTCCTTCTGTCCTGTGCAAGAGTTCAGCTCCACTTTTAGGGCTCCGCCTCTGACACAGGAGACCTGGGTTCAAATCTTGGCTCTTCTCGTTCAGTAAACCAGCACCTATTCAGTAAGGAGTCTTTGGGCTAGACTCCCTAACACTGCTATTGCCTACTGAGTGCCCCCTAGTGGCTGCAGCTCTGGTGCTTTGAGTCCACCAGGAGAATAGCACTGTATGAATGTTATTTGTCTTGCTGTAGCACACAACTAGAGATGGGCTATGTGAGATGAATCGGATCCCATCTTGCAATCAAATTTAATGCACATTGCCCAAAGCTTGGAAATGGGCCAATCCAAATCTGCAGGGAGAGCGTTTAATTGGCCCAGTTTTAAGCTGCATGCAATTTGTATTATTATTGCATGCAAGCCAGAATCATTTGCATCTTATTGACCATTTCTATGCTCAACCTTGACTTGTGTTCCTGTATAAATATGGCTTATAAAATACCTGAGATTTATCTCCACACATGAGTGGTCCACCGCAGTGATTATTACTATAAAAATGTATCATAAATGATAGAATGTCTTTCCAGAAGGTGCACCGGCAATAGAAGTCCCCCTAGGCACTCGCTTGCTTTGCCTAATGGGAAATCCGACCGTGACAAAATAATATTGTGTGGTGTATGATGATATGTATGTGTGCACCAGAAGACTCTCAGCTGATTTCTATAAAGGGTGAGAGTGTTTTTATTTCCTGGACCATACCGAGCTTACTCTCCATTCTGTATTTTATAGGATTGTCTCTGGCTGGTTCAGCCATTTCCACAGGAAGAGGAACATTCTCCACCCCATTATGGTGCAGCAGATCGAACCGCACATAGTCAGGTAAATAATGCAGCCTGGTCTCTGGGTAATAATGCAGGAGCCGTGTGGCAGCCATCTTGTCATGGGGCAGCCTGGTCTCAGGGTAATAATACAGGAGCCGTGTGGCAGCCATCTTGTCATCATGCAGCCTGGTCTCAGGGTAATAATACAGGAGCTGTGTGGCAGCCATCTTGTCATGGGGCAGCCTGGTCTCTGAGTAATAATACAGGAGCTGTGTGGCAGCCATCTTGTCATGGGGCAGCCTGGTCTCAGGGTAATAATACAGGAGCTGTGCGGCAGCCATCTTGTCATGAGGCAGCCCGGTCTCAGGGTAATAATACAGGAGCCGTGTGGCAGCCATCTTGTCATCAGGCAGCCTGGTCTCAGGGTAATAATACAGGAGCTGTGTGGCAGCCATCTTGTCATGGGGCAGCCTGGTCTCTGAGTAATAATACAGGAGCTGTGTGGCAGCCATCTTGTCATGGGGCAGCCTGGTCTCAGGGTAATAATACAGGAGCTGTGTGGCAGCCATCTTGTCATGAGGCAGCCTGGTCTCAGGGTAATAATACAGGGGCCGTGTGGCAGCCATCTTGTCATGGGGCAGCCTGGTCTCTGGGTAATAATACAGGAGCCGTGTGGCAGCCATCTTGTCATGGGGCAGCCTGGTCTCAGGGTAATAATGCAGGAGCCGTGTGGCAGCCATCTTGTCATGAGGCAGCCTGGTCTCAGGGTAATAATACAGGAGCCGTGTGGCAGCCATCTTGTCATGGGGCAGCCTGGTCTCTGGGTAATAATACAGGAGCCGTGTGGCAGCCATCTTGTCATGGGGCAGCCTGGTCTCAGGGTAATAATACAGGAGCCGTGTGGCAGCCATCTTGTCATGGGGCAGCCTGGTCTCAGGGTAATAATGCAGGAGCCGTGTGGCAGCCATCTTGTCATGAGGCAGCCTGGTCTCAGGGTAATAATACAGGAGCTGTGTGGCAGCCATCTTGTCATGAGGCAGCCTGGTCTCTGGGTAATAATACAGGAGCCGTGTGGCAGCCATCTTGTCATGGGGCAGCCTGGTCTCAGGGTAATAATACAGGAGCCGTGTGGCAGCCATCTTGTCATCAGGCAGCCTGGTCTCAGGGTAATAATACAGGAGCTGTGTGGCAGCCATCTTGTCATGGGGCAGCCTGGTCTCTGAGTAATAATACAGGAGCTGTGTGGCAGCCATCTTGTCATGGGGCAGCCTGGTCTCAGGGTAATAATACAGGAGCTGTGCGGCAGCCATCTTGTCATGAGGCAGCCCGGTCTCAGGGTAATAATACAGGAGCCGTGTGGCAGCCATCTTGTCATCAGGCAGCCTGGTCTCAGGGTAATAATACAGGAGCTGTGTGGCAGCCATCTTGTCATGGGGCAGCCTGGTCTCTGAGTAATAATACAGGAGCTGTGTGGCAGCCATCTTGTCATGGGGCAGCCTGGTCTCAGGGTAATAATACAGGAGCTGTGTGGCAGCCATCTTGTCATGAGGCAGCCTGGTCTCAGGGTAATAATACAGGGGCCGTGTGGCAGCCATCTTGTCATGGGGCAGCCTGGTCTCTGGGTAATAATACAGGAGCCGTGTGGCAGCCATCTTGTCATGGGGCAGCCTGGTCTCAGGGTAATAATGCAGGAGCCGTGTGGCAGCCATCTTGTCATGAGGCAGCCTGGTCTCAGGGTAATAATACAGGAGCCGTGTGGCAGCCATCTTGTCATGGGGCAGCCTGGTCTCTGGGTAATAATACAGGAGCCGTGTGGCAGCCATCTTTTCATGGGGCAGCCTGGTCTCAGGGTAATAATACAGGAGCTGTGTGGCAGCCATCTTGTCATGGGGCAGCCTGGTCTCTGAGTAATAATACAGGAGCTGTGTGGCAGCCATCTTGTCATGGGGCAGCCTGGTCTCAGGGTAATAATACAGGAGCTGTGCGGCAGCCATCTTGTCATGAGGCAGCCCGGTCTCAGGGTAATAATACAGGAGCCGTGTGGCAGCCATCTTGTCATCAGGCAGCCTGGTCTCAGGGTAATAATACAGGAGCTGTGTGGCAGCCATCTTGTCATGGGGCAGCCTGGTCTCTGAGTAATAATACAGGAGCTGTGTGGCAGCCATCTTGTCATGGGGCAGCCTGGTCTCAGGGTAATAATACAGGAGCTGTGTGGCAGCCATCTTGTCATGAGGCAGCCTGGTCTCAGGGTAATAATGCAGGAGCCGTGTGGCAGCCATCTTGTCATGGGGCAGCCTGGTCTCTGGGTAATAATACAGGAGCCGTGTGGCAGCCATCTTGTCATGGGGCAGCCTGGTCTCAGGGTAATAATGCAGGAGCCGTGTGGCAGCCATCTTGTCATGGGGCAGCCTGGTCTCAGGGTAATAATACAGGAGCCGTGTGGCAGCCATCTTGTCATGGGGCAGCCTGGTCTCAGGGTAATAATACAGGAGCCGTGTGGCAGCCATCTTGTCATGGGGCAGCCTGGTCTCAGGGTAATAATACAGGAGCCGTGTGGCAGCCATCTTGTCATGAGGCAGCCTGGTCTCAGGGTAATAATACAGGAGCTGTGTGGCAGCCATCTTGTCATGAGGCAGCCTGGTCTCAGGGAAATAATACAGGAGCCGTGTGGCAGCCATCTTGTCATGGGGCAGCCTGGTCTCCGGGTAATAATACAGGAGCCGTGTGGCAGCCATCTTGTCATGGGGCAGCCTGGTCTCAGGGTAATAATACAGGAGCCGTGTGGCAGCCATCTTATCATGGGGCAGCCTGGTCTCAGGGTAATAATACAGGAGCCGTGTGGCAGCCATCTTGTCATGAGGCAGCCTGGTCTCCGGGTAATAATACAGGAGCCGTGTGGCAGCCATCTTGTCATGGGGCAGCCTGGTCTCAGGGTAATAATACAGGAGCCGTGTGGCAGCCAGCTTGTCATGAGGCAGCCTGGTCTCAGGGTAATAATACAGGAGCCGTGTGGCAGCCATCTTGTCATGGGGCAGCCTGGTCTCTGGGTAATAATACAGGAGCCGTGTGGCAGCCATCTTGTCATGGGGCAGCCTGGTCTCAGGGTAATAATACAGGAGCCGTGTGGCAGCCATCTTATCATGGGGCAGCCTGGTCTCAGGGTAATAATACAGGAGCCGTGTGGCAGCCATCTTGTCATGAGGCAGCCTGGTCTCCGGGTAATAATACAGGAGCCGTGTGGCAGCCATCTTGTCATGGGGCAGCCTGGTCTCAGGGTAATAATACAGGGGCCGTGTGGCAGCCATCTTGTCATGGGGCAGCCTGGTCTCAGGGTAATAATACAGGAGCCGTGTGGCAGCCAGCTTGTCATGAGGCAGCCTGGTCTCAGGGTAATAATACAGGAGCCGTGTGGCAGCCATCTTGTCATGGGGCAGCCTGGTCTCAGGGTAATAATACAGGAGCCGTGTGGCAGCCATCTTGTCATGGGGCAGCCTGGTCTCAGGGTAATAATACAGGAGCCGTGTGGCAGCCATCTTGTCATGGGGCAGCCTGGTCTCTGGGTAATAATACAGGAGCCGTGTGGCAGCCATGTTGTCATGAGGCAGCCTGGTCTCCGGGTAATACAGGAGCCGTGTGGCAGCCATCTTGTCATGGGGCAGCCTGGTCTCAGGGTAATAATACAGGAGCCGTGTGGCAGCCATCTTGTCATGAGGCAGCCTGGTCTCCGGGTAATAATACAGGAGCCGTGTGGCAGCCATCTTGTCATGGGGCAGCCTGGTCTCCGGGTAATAATACAGGAGCCGTGTGGCAGCCATCTTGTCATGAGGCAGTCTGGTCTCAGGGTAATAATGCAGGAGCCGTGTGGCAGCCATCTTGTCATGAGGCAGCCCGGTCTCAGGGTAATAATACAGGGGCCGTGTGGCAGCCATCTTGTCATGAAGCAGCCTGGTCTCTGGGTAATAATACAGGAGCCGTGTGGCAGCCATCTTGTCATGGGGCAGCCTGGTCTCTGGGTAATAATACAGGAGCCGTGTGGCAGCCATCTTGTCATGGGGCAGCCTGGTCTCAGGGTAATAATGCAGGAGCCGTGTGGCAGCCATCTTGTCATGAGGCAGCCTGGTCTCAGGGTAATAATACAGGAGCCGTGTGGCAGCCATCTTGTCATGGGGCAGCCTGGTCTCAGGGTAATAATACAGGAGCCGTGTGGCAGCCATCTTGTCATGAGGCAGCCTGGTCTCAGGGTAATAATGCAGGAGCCGTGCGGCAGCCATCTTGTCATGGGGCAGCCTGGTCTCAGGATAATAATACAGGGGCCGTGTGGCAGCCATCTTGTCATGGGGCAGCCTGGTCTCTGAGTAATAATACAGGAGCTGTGTGGCAGCCATCTTGTCATGGGGCAGCCTGGTCTCAGGGTAATAATACAGGAGCCGTGTGGCAGCCATCTTGTCATGGGGCAGCCTGGTCTCAGGGTGATAATGCAGGAGCCGTGTGGCAGCCATCTTGTCATGGGGCAGCCTGGTCTCAGGGTAATAATGCAGGAGCCGTGTGGCAGCCATCTTGTCATGGGGCAGCCTGGTCTCAGGGTAATAATACAGGAGCTGTGTGGCAGCCATCTTGTCATGGGGCAGCCTGGTCTCAGGGTAATAATGCAGGAGCCGTGTGGCAGCCATCTTGTCATGGGGCAGCCTGGTCTCAGGGTAATAATACAGGAGCCGTGTGGCAGCCATCTTGTCATGGGGCAGCCTGGTCTCCGGGTAATAATACAGGAGCCGTGTGGCAGCCATCTTGTCATGGGGCAGCCTGGTCTCAGGGTAATAATGCAGGAGCCGTGTGGCAGCCATCTTGTCATGGGGCAGCCTGGTCTCAGGGTAATAATACAGGAGCTGTGTGGCAGCCATCTTGTCATGGGGCAGCCTGGTCTCAGGGTAATAATACAGGAGCTGTGTGGCAGCCATCTTGTCATGAGGCAGCCTGGTCTCAGGGCAATAATACAGGAGCCGTGTGGCAGCCATCTTGTCATGGGGCAGCCTGGTCTCAGGGTAATAATGCAGTAGCCGTGTGGCAGCCATCTTGTCATGGGGCAGCCTGGTCTCAGGGTAATAATACAGGAGCTGTGTGGCAGCCATCTTGTCATGGGGCAGCCTGGTCTCTGGGTAATAATACAGGAGCTGTGTGGCAGCCATCTTGTCATGGGGCAGCCTGGTCTCAGGGTAATAATACAGGAGCCGTGTGGCAGCCATCTTGTCATGGGGCAGCCTGGTCTCAGGGTAATAATACAGGAGCCGTGTGGCTGCCATCTTGTCATGAGGCAGCCTGGTCTCAGGGTAATAATACAGGAGCCGTGTGGCAGCCATCTTGTCATGGGGCAGCCTGGTCTCTGAGTAATAATACAGGAGCCGTGTGGCAGCCATCTTGTCATGGGGCAGCCTGGTCTCAGGGTAATAATACAGGAGCCGTGTGGCAGCCATCTTGTCATGGGGCAGCCTGGTCTCAGGGTAATAATACAGGAGCCGTGTGGCAGCCATCTTGTCATGAGGCAGCCTGGTCTCTGGGTAATAATACAGGTGCCGTGTGGCAGCCATCTTGTGATGGGGCAGCCTGGTCTCAGGGTAATAATACAGGGGCCGTGTGGCAGCCATCTTGTCATGGGGCAGTCTGGTCTCTGGGTAATAATACAGGAGCCGTGTGGCAGCCATCTTGTCATGAGGCAGCCTGGTCTCTGGGTAATAATACAGGAGCCGTGTGGCAGCCATCTTGTCATGAGGCAGCCTGGTCTCTGGGTAATAATACAGGAGCCGTGTGGCAGCCATCTTGTCATGAGGCAGCCTGGTCTCTGGGTAATAATACAGGAGCCGTGTGGCAGCCATCTTGTCATGAGGCAGCCTGGTCTCTGGGTAATAATACAGGAGCCGTGTGGCAGCCATCTTGTCATGGGGCAGCCTGGTCTCAGGGAAATAATACAGGAGCCGTGTGGCAGCCATCTTGTCATGAGGCAGCCTGGTCTCCGGGAAATAATACAGGAGCCGTGTGGCAGCCATCTTGTTATGAGGCAGCCTGGTCTCAGGGTAATAATACAGGAGCCGTGTGGCAGCCATCTTGTCATGAGGCAGCCTGGTCTCAGGGTAATAATACAGGAGCCGTGTGGCAGCCATCTTGTCATGGGGCAGCCTGGTCTCAGGGTAATAATACAGGAGCCGTGTGGCAGCCATCTTGTCATGAGGCAGCCTGGTCTCTGGGTAATAATACAGGAGCCGTGTGGCAGCCATCTTGTCATGAGGCAGCCTGGTCTCTGGGTAATAATACAGGAGCCGTGTGGCAGCCATCTTGTCATGAGGCAGCCTGGTCTCTGGGTAATAATACAGGAGCCGTGTGGCAGCCATCTTGTGATGGGGCAGCCTGGTCTCAGGGTAATAATACAGGAGCCGTGTGGCAGCCATCTTGTCATGAGGCAGCCTGGTCTCTGGGTAATAATACAGGAGCCGTGTGGCAGCCATCTTGTCATGAGGCAGCCTGGTCTCTGGGTAATAATACAGGTGCCGTGTGGCAGCCATCTTGTCATTAGTATGCACAGCGGAAGCAGCAGTGCTCCTCTCACCCGCTCCGTAGTCCTCCAGCGATGGGCAACCTCCTATCACCCTGAACTCACGTTAGTACTGACTTCTGCATGTCGTGTTTAATAGCATGATGCAAGAGAAGCTGGCACTAGAAGGAGCAGTGGGGGTGAGAGGGGGGGTTGCTTATCTCTGGATCTGCCCTGAGTAGGTAAGAGAAGCACAGCTTCCACTGCACATACTCTGCACTGCTGGGGGAACAGAGACAGAGGGAAGCATAAAGGGGTACAGATGGCACAGAGGGATGGGTCAAAGGGGGATACTGAGGGCACAAGGGGGTGGAAAGAGCTGCGAGGATAGAGGTGACACTGGGGAGGGGGGGGGCACTGGAGGCACAGGGGAACAGACACAGAGGGAGACATTGGAGGCAAAGAGGAGGTACAGGGGACAAAGATGGCAGTGTTTCTACTTATGTACAGATTCAGGTTAAGAACGAACTTACAGTCCCTATATTGTTCATTAAACGGAGACTACTTGTAATACGTGGCATCCATCTTGTCAGGAGCCGGCTTGGTGTGCAGGTGTTCCTAACAAAATGCTTAGTTAGTGTATATGGAGCTGTTTGTCCGAGTACTCTCTATTACTGATAGTTTTCTAACCAGCAAGAGGAACTGTTTTTTGCTTGATAATGAGAAAATGCTTAAATCCTACTTAATAGCGGAAGTTTAGCGTGAATTTCTATAAATGCACTGCAATTAAGAAAAGTACAAATCCATTCCTAAACTGTCAGCAGGTAGTGCAGCCGTGCAGCCTGGACATGTGTGCTCCTCCCCTGCTGAATCCTGTGAAGGGGTTCTGTGTATAATATTAAAAACAAAAATGGACACTTACCTGGGGCTTCTATCAGCCCCCTGCAGCTGTCCTGTCGCGGGACGTCCTCCTACGATCCTCCATTCCCCCGCCACCGGTCACGGCCCAATTATTTGTCTAACTAGATGAATACAACTGTGCCTAGAGGATCGTAGGAGGACGGCGCGGGACAGGACAGCTGCAGGGGGCAGATAGAAGCCCCAGGTAACTTTTTTGTTTTTAATATTATACACGTAACCCCTGTCGGGCGTTTTGTCAATGTTTGTATAAATTGTTAAAAATAATTATAAAATCAAAAATGTAAATGTAATGCTCCTGGGAAAAAATAGGAGGAGCTTAAGATACAAACACACGCCTAACTGTGTGAGCTCGTTTTTCGAGGTTTTACAGTACTGGTTTAAACATGTAAATAAACATAGACCAATTTATAAAAATATCAATTTAATATCGAATAAATATTACAATATCAAAACAATATAAAATTGCACTTTTGATATATAACAAAACTCATAAGGTCATTCTTATAATAAGCAATGAGCTGGATAATAATTTCAGTAAAACATCAAAATGTTATTATACTTAATCACCAAATACAAAAGGCTTAAACCATTCAGCAGTCAATTCAAATACAGTGCATAGATGTGACTCCTCAAATATGGCCGTCGGCCCTGTTACTCAATTTACCACAGGATGTCTGGAGACAAAATGGATGACTTGAACGAAAACAAAATGGCTGCTATCAAAAATCAAAATGGCTGCTATCAAAAATCAAAATGGCTGCTATCGCAAACAAAATGGTGGCTATCAAAAACAAAATGGCTAATTTAGGATGACTCAGTGGATATAACGACTGGGCGTTGCCCCACAATTTCTATGCAATCAACTATAAATGACAGGAATTTTCCCACTGTCTACACTTTAACCTCCGCTGGCCTGTGATACTACACAGAGCAAGCGGGTAAAATACATATAATTTTGGAATAAGATATCTATTGAGTCGTCCTAAACTTGGCTAGGTGTGGCTTGCACATGCTGCGGCAAAGTATCAAAATATCTAGAGGAGGTAGCTTGAAGTATCTAGCGCTTTTATCCAAAACAAGTTATGGCATTCACAGTCAGCGATTCTCGAACTATTGGTTGTGTTAAACGACAGAAAAATATACCCACTGAATGGGTTTTATCAAATATATGGAATGAGTGATTCCTGTGCACTGGAAGAACGCACTCCCTTTGGCTATAAATGACTATAAACTTAAGAAAGACAATCGTCAATAAATCAAAAGTTCAGATATTCGTGCTGTGATAAGCCATATGACTAAAAAGAAAAATCAGAACTGGGTTCAAGTATAGTCACCAAGATGGCCTCTGGGCGTGTTCCTCTTAGGCGTGGCTGTGTTCAGATGGCATGAATCCTCTATGTCCTGGTCTGCTCAGATCTCCTGATGGTCTGATCCTCATTCAATGACCCCTCTCATCTTATTCCCCTCACTACCTATGGTCCTGCCCAGGAGATTAAATCTTCTAGCCTATCACTGGGCAGTGGGAGTGACCAATGGGAGCTTTCTGTGACTAATCTTTAACCCAAGTGTAATACTGGCTTTCACCCTTTGTAGGTGCTGTTGGCTAACTAATCACAGACTTACTGGGATATTTGGCAAACTAAAAACAAAAATCATGTTTTATTATAACCCAACAGTGAATAAATCAATGTTATAATTCCTCTATGGATAGCTGACCTTGCTGGAATCACTGGTTATTATTTATTATACAGTGACCTTTTCTACCATATTTAAGATAGATTGGATTTGATCCAAAAATCATTGGCATGCTTAAAACCACCATGGATCTCTCATTATAACACATTGTGCTTGTTAGCAGGGTTTTATATCTCTAACATTATTGTTTAACATACAACACTGGTAAACATATAGCATCTCTATATCATCCTGGATATATTCATTCAAATAATCTTTATATTAATACATATACAATGCCATAACCTTTTTTTTTATATTCATTCTTAATTGTTATGCAATGATGCATACATGTGCTGTCTGTTTTCTTAACCTAGATGGGGAATTGTAATATAACTTTATGCTTTTTAATATGAACTATTGCTGACAGCACAGTCAATATATTTCCCAAGCTTTGTTTTTGTGTCTGAACTTTGGAAACACATACATTGTGAAAGGAAAACAACCCCCATCCAAGGCTTCTATGCATTAAATACAGCCAGGTCTGAGCCATTGTTTACAAAAACTGGTTCATTTACCGACAAAAGCTAGTTAAGGTCTGGTCTGTCTCTTTCATTGTCCTAAGACTCTTCTTGTTTGGCAATTGTTTGGTCAAACAAGGTACTTGTCTGCTTCCATTGTTCAAGTAAGGTGAATGAGATTACCTATTGCAAATAGCACTCAGCTGACTGCCGGTTATTCCCAACTAATCTTTCTAGAGGGACACATACTGTGCAATTCAGTATTACTTGGCAATATTATATCGCCATATGAAAATATGCTCTGCCTTTCTCAATGATCAATGTATATATTAACCTACAATCACCATACATTAAAAAGTCTTTGTCTTCTGTAACCTAAGGGAAGGAAATTAATTAGGTTTTATTTGTATTTGATCATGTATAGTTCAGTTTATCGGAAAAACGATATTCCGCCATATGGAAATCTCGACACATCCCCCTTTTCTTTTGGAATGTTCCAGTGTGTGATCATTTCAAAAGAACAACAAGGATTATTAAACGTTTTTCGTTTGCTTCATTCCTGTGGGAACGCGTTGTGAATAACCTTTGTTTTGTATTGGTAATCCAAGTATGAAAGGGAAAAATGGACTTTAAAACATTGTCTTCATCACATTGAAGTTCATGTTTCACGCTTCAAGAAAAATAAATTTGGCAAATGATACTCCGGCTGTAAACAAACAGGTTTCCTCTTGCTGCAAAGGTAGCAAACAGCAACTGTAACAGCGATGAACTGCTTTGGCCTTTGGTTCAAACAAAAGGGCTTTCCGGATTTGCTTCAAGATTTGAACAACTCACTCCTGTGAGTATCTGGCGTGCAACAGGTATCAGACTTGCATCTCCATCAAATGGATCTCGGATACATCAGCTCGTCATTTAACGACACATCGCGGGTTTAGGCTCATCTGGACCCTCTGGGATAGGAACATCTATCTGGTCATGATGAACTCCGCGGTATCCGGTAACATCACGGATGCTGGATCTGGCATCATTCGTGGCTCGGCACTCTTCCCCAAGATTAGGACTGCGTAAAGGATGGCAATCATCAGGTGGGGCATCTTTGCGCCGGATTGGAATCTTTGTGTCTATATGGATTCTAGTAGAGATTAACACATCATTAGGTATACCTGTCAGGAGAAAAATAATTTATTAGCATACATTTCCAGATTGCTCAATTCTCCGCAACTGTGAGCTAGGGTGACATATACGCAGTTGATTAATATGCACCCATTTTTCAACAAAGTCATCCCCCTTAGGGATCTTAACCTTATACACTACAGGAGACAACTTATCGGTGATTGGATATGGGCCCTTCCATGAAGGTAGGAACTTCTTCTCCTTTACCTGGTCTCTGGCGAAATTGTACAGATACACCTTATCGTCCACCTGATACTCCTTTTGGGTAGTTTTGAGGTCATAGTACATTTTCGTACTGACTGCGGCTTTTCCGATGTTTCTTTGAGCAAATGCGAAGGCATGCTGGAGGTGCTTTCGTAAGTTCTCCACGTATTGATGTGCAGTAGTTGCATTCATCAAGTTGTGATCTGTGGTTTTGTAAAGCAAATGCTGGGGTAACACCATCTTTCTACCAGTGAGCATCTCAAATGGGGAAAGTTTGGTTGCTGCGCTTGGAGTAGCTCTAATAGCCATGAGAACTAGTGGCAGCTTGACATCCCAGTCTTTACCTGATTCGCTAACAAATTTTTTCAGGATATTTACAATGGATTGATTGTAACGCTCCACTCCACCACTAGAGGCTGGTCGGTAAGCTATGTGTAGCTTCCGTTTTACCCCTAGGATTTCCCACATTTTGGTCATTACTTCACTGGTGAAGTGACTTCCGCGATCGGATTCGATGCGCTGTGGAAGACCAAATCGGGAAAATATGTGGTTAATGAGCAGTGATGCGCACACACTGGAACTGCATGTTTTACTCGGTAGACATTCTACCCATTTAGTGAACAGGCATGTTACGGTTAACATATACCGGTTTCCTTTTGAGGACGTTGTTACTGGACCAATAAAATCGATCTGGATGTCTGACCATGGCATAGCTATGCCTCTTTTCATCAGCGGTGCCCTGTGAGTGGGACCTTGTGGCTGGAATTGAGGGCATATCAAGCACCCTTGACAATATGTCCTGACATCCTGTAACATGTGTGGCCAGTAAGCGTAGTCTCTTAATAACTCATACGTTATTTTCTCTCCTCGATGACCAGCTGTCGGGGCATCATGAGCATGTTGCAACATCAAACCCCGATATGCTGCGGGTACTACCCACTGCGTAATACCATTTTTCGAGGTTCGTATCAGCAATCCATCCTGTAATGAAAATTGTGACACACCTTTCATCAGAATACGTAATTCTTCGTTGTCACTGCAGTCTTCCACGGTGATGGGATAATCATGTGGACTTCCAATATGTTTATAAAACAAACCAATAATGGGATCCCCCTTTTGGCTCGCAATGAGATCCTCATTAGGAGAATCTTGACTCCACATTGCTACACTGGGTTGAGACTCCTTTTGGGCCTGCCCCCTAGTGGTGACATTTACTTCGATAGTTCCCATGAGGTCATTGATATCGAAGATTTCACCATCAATGGCTGCTTTCTTAGCGAGGGAATCTGCTAGATCGTTCCCATCTTTATCAGCGCCAGGGTGTTTCGAATGACCCCTTACCTTTTTCCAATAAATGGTAAGGTCGTGGGTATTAACCAGTTCATCAATTTTACAAAACAATTTACCATGTTTGACTGGCTTTTTGTTACTCCTTGTCATGCTAGTCCTTTTCCAACTGGGAAAATATTCCACAAAACTGTTCCGAACATACTCAGAATCTGTTATCAAAACAAATTCCTTAAGGTCATGTTCGATAGCCATTTGTATAGCTTTATACACGGCAGCGAGTTCTGCGACCTGGCTACTTTTGGGACCAATTTTGTATCCCGCAGATATCTCTGGAAATATGTTATTCCATACGATACCGATACCTGCAACCAGCATCTTTTCATCTCCTTCTGTGTGAAAAGAACAGCCGTCAACATATGCACATGGTAGTGATTTGCAGTACTCCTCTTCATAGGATTTATATGGAGATAGAGATTGCTCTTCCAGAAAATCGTTTTCTGGTGGCTCATCTTTATGTTCCACATGAGTACAATCATGGAGTTCAGCTAATCCTTGAGCAACTGGATTTTTAGTATCCTGTTTATATTTGATTTCCAGTGGCCATCCCATTAGGGACATTGTCCATGCCGTTATCCTACTGTTTGACAGGTTACCTTCTTTTATTTGGTTACTTTGCAAATATTGTAGTGATTGGTGTGCAGTTTCCACAATGATCTTTTCCCCTTGAATAAAACTTCTGAAATATTGCAAAGCCCACACAGTTGCTAATAATGCCTTCTCGCAATTATTAAATTTGATTTCAACTGGTGATAGTGATTTGCTGGCATAAGCAATTATTTTATTCAGTCTTTCTTGCTTTTGGAAAAGAACTGCACTTACACTCTTGTCGGTAAAACCTGTTTCAACATAGAAGGGTTTACCACCTTCTGGATAAGCAAGGCATGGGGCCTGTATGAGTTTTGTTTTAAGCTCAGATACAGCTTGTTCATGGCACTCATTCCATTCCCATTGTACTCCTTTCTTTAGCAGCTGCAATAGCGGCTTTGTAATCTCAGCATAGTTATCTATGAACTTGCGAGAATAATTCATCATCCCCAGGAATGATCTCAGTTCCTTGAGATTTGTGGGGGACCTTGTATTTTTGATTGCTTCCACTTTCTTTTTCTGTGGAGTAATTCCTTCTGCAGTAATTTCATGTCCTAGGAAATTTACCTTAGATCGGCACCATTGAGCTTTCTGTAGGGAAAGTTTAACACCTGCTTCTCTTAGTTGATTTAATACATATCTCAACTCTGAAATATGTTCCTCAAAGATTGTACTTTTGATAAGGATATCATCGACGTAAGTTAGGGTACCTCGTTCAGCTGCATCAGGCATTGCTTTGTGCATGAACACAGCAAATTCGTGGCCTGCGTTGATGTATCCGAAAGGCGTACGGGTCCACGCAAATTGTCTGTTACCGAATGTGAAGGCTAGTTTGTATTGATCCCTTTCATCCACTTTAATTGTCCAATATCCTTGTGCGCAGTCAAGGGCTGTGAATATTTTAGACCCTTGGATTTGCGCCAAGCATTGGTCAATGTATGGTACGGGCCAACCAGACATGTAGACACGTTTGTTTAGTTGTCTCAAGTCTGAGCATAGACGGAACTGACCATTCGGTTTGAGGACTCCGAGTACTGGATGATTGAAGGAACTGTGTACTGGTCGGATAATACCTTCCTTTTCCAGGTTCTTAACTATTTCCGATAACGACTCATAGGCTGCTAGCGGAAGTCGATATTGTTTGATAAACACAGGGGGTGCATCTGGATCAGTCAGGATTCTCGTAACATGCAGGTCGGTTTCCCCACAGTCATAAGAGTCCTTGGCAAACATCTCCTGGAAATCCCAGAATAGTTGCCTTAGCTGCTGTCGTTCTGATTCATTAGAACATCCATCAGCTATAGAGAGCTGTTCTTCCACCCGTTCCTGAAATTCTGGGAAAATCTCAGGTTGACCTACCTCATAACCTTCTTCAAGCCTATTAGTTAAGTCATTTGGGGTGTAACATGCTTGATCCTTACCCTGTTGGAGTGATTGATACTCGCTTTCATTGATCTCATGGTTAAAAATCAATGATGTTTCCTCGACATGACATGTACCTTCTTCAGGACTGAAAGGATAAACAGAGTGTATGCTGAACAATCCTTCAGGTGTTGAGAAATATTGTTGGTCCACTATTTGTTCTTCTGTCAAATATTCATCAGGTATTAATCCAATGACTTCATTTTGGAATCCAAAAGTATAATACTCTGAGTCAATGGCTAAGCCAATCATTGTATCCTCCTGTAACGTGATACTATGAGGGCTCATGTTTTGCGTGACCATGTATAATGGTTCCTGATGAATATTTATTAGGGGAATTGGTTTTACCTTCAACCCTAATTGTTGCATCCGATTGGATAAACAAATCAAGGCATCTGCATTTCTCATCTTTTGACCCTTCTTTACTTGAATGGGTAAAAGAAATGATTTGCAACCTTCAGGGATTTTTACTTTTTCAGCGACAGTGATATCCACTGCATATGGTATTCGCTGTCCCCATCTCAGGGCTTGTTCTCTATCCTGGAATTCCTCTGGGTTTCCGGATAATTTGGACCACAGAACATTATTGACCAGATCAACCTGTATGGCAAATCGATGAATAATGTCGTTTCCTAAGTACATTTGGTACTGTGGTTCCTTTAACACACTGAAGACATGTTTTGCAGATTTGTTTCCTAGAGACACAGATAAAATGCATTTTGCAATCACATTATGACTCTGGTTATCGTTATCCAGATCGTGGATCCATTCCTGTGTGGAAATAAATTTGATTATCTGAGGGTCTGTAACCTGCTTCAGCAGTCCTAGGCTTATGTAGCTGGCCTCTGATTTGAGATCCAACTTGGCATATTTTACCCGAGCAATATTATTTACCTGCACGGGAACCAGCACATTGTCATTGGTTTTTTCGATTTTGACCAATGCTTGTGTATGGCTGGTTATGCCTGCCACTTCCTGACTTCCCCCTTTTAGGGCAATAGTTAACACATCATCTTCCAGAATTATTTTATCAATTTTATCCTTTTGGATATTTATGATATGGAAAGATGTATCAATATTTTGTTCGGGTTTACCGGTTTTCAGGATAGTGACTTCTGGTATCTGACTGTTTCGGAAATGGATTTCAACAGAGTTAGGCCTTTCCTCAATCGTATGGCAGCTGCGTTGCAGTTGTGCATGGCTGGAGCGCTCAAAATCAATTGGAGTATTGACTTGAGCCCATATTGCTTCATTAATGAAGTCAATTATGGAATTTAGTCGTTTGAGCAAATCGATTCCAATGATCAATCTATCATATGGAAGATCAACAATCAAAGTTGGATGTTTAATGACCTTTTTACCGATCTTATATGTCAGCCAGGATGTGCCTTTCACTTGTAAACTATTACCACCAACGCTTATCAGCGCACCGTCAAAGGCTTTTAATCTTGGCTTCCTTTGTGATGAATCCAAGATCTGCTGGTAATAGTTAAAAGACAGAATAGTAACCTGGGAACCGGTATCCAGTAAACCTGGGATCGGTCCGATACATCCATCTTGTAGATGGGTATCGATAAAATACCGGCCATCTACCTGTTCAAGATTGCAAAGAAAATTGGAATGTTTTTCCATTTGTTGCTTCAGAGAATGATCTCTCTGTAGCGTCAGGGTATTAGGAACTTGTTCCTCCTGATTCTGCCTGCAAGGCATTTGGGTTCCCATGGATTCTACCAATGGGACAATCTGAACAGAGGGTACTTCACGCTCTGGCTCAAATGACATAATATCACCCATTTGTGGTGAAATATCAAGAACATTAGACTTCCCTTCCTCGACCTGGGGTAGGTCGGTACATTGCACATCATTTTCATTACTCGTATTTAGTATTGCCATATCCATTTCCGTATAGTGATTTGTCTCGGTTTCCTTTAATTGGCAGAGCTGGGCCCTGCCTCCCCAGCTAAAAAATCCTCATGCTGTCTTCCTGCAGATCCCTGAGCCAACTTACCCATCATGTCACTCAATTTGTTCACTTGATCAACAAGCTGATCAAACCTATTAGGTCGGCGAGGGTTCTGGTTCCTGGGATCATATCTGTTCCCTGCGGGTGATCCACTCCTAGGTGAGTTAGGTGGTGATCTACCCCTAGGTGAATTAGGTGGGTGCTGTCTCCTTTCCCACTGCTGCCTGGGTCGGTTATCCCATTGTCTATATCTTTGGGGTCGTCTGTACCCCTGGGGTTCTCTATATCCCTGGTAACCTCTATACCTTTGACTACCCTGGTTTCCTTGGTAACCCTGGTATCCTTGATACCTGCGATTGAACCGAGGACGGTAGACCTGGTTCTCAGAACCTGAGCTATCCCTATCTGACCCTTTAGGATTTTGTGGTCTGTTTTGATTAGGGTTTTGTTGCTGTCTTTGGCCCTGCTGGATAGGTACTTTTGCAGGAGGTATTTTCTTCTGCTGGGATTCAAGGTTTAGGTCCGCTTTCACTTTGGTTTCTTCTACTCTGCGCTCTGGGTACTTTTTGTTGTTTCTCCCACTTACATTGGAACTCCCACTGATGTTGAACAGCAGTGTCGCTGAGGTAACCATTTTCTCTAGGGAGTTTCCGAAGTCTAACTCATTGGCCATGCTTAACTTTATTTGGGTAGGCAATGCATCGTAATATGCCTGTTTAAAATCAAGAGACTCCCAGTTAGGATTCCGATATGCTAAACTGTAAGAGTTTTTTAGCACGGAAAGGAATTCTCGGGGGCTCTGATCGGGTCGACAAGTAAGTCGATACACATCTCGTTTTGCTTCTGAGTTAGTGCGATACGGCCCAAACTCAAGCTTCACTTCGTGTGAAACTGCTTGCCATCTAATGATACCCCGCTCTTTAAATGAGGTGAAATAGTGGCGGTATCTGTCATCAAAAACCCATGGGAGAAATCTGATCCTGTCTGCTTCAGACAGATTTAAAGAGTCCATAGTGGATTCATACAACTCCATGTGGGATGCTATTTGCGCTGAACCCTTTTTAGTGAACTTTGGCACAGCGGTGTTTAAGAATTTTATGATGCTGGCTGAGCTCTGTTTTTCTGGTGGACACTGATTATTTCCCCTATTTGACTCCCCTCTATACGTACCTTTCCCCCTTCTTGGGATAGGGCTGGATTCTCGCTTTCTCTCATCAGCCTCCAATTCATCTGAATCAATATCAGCAAGGGAGTCGTGACCTTTATGGGAATCATCATACCTAGGGGCCCTCATTTGCATATCTCTCTCTGGAGAGGAATCCAAATGTTGATCTTTAGGGACCCTTGTACTGTCATCGATTATGGTATTCATAGTTTTACATACCGTTTCCATACGATCCAACATGCCTTGCCATTTTAGGTCATATGGAGTGAGTACTGGCGGGCAAGGGCTGGATGATCTATCGAGTCTACCTGCCTGTTGGATTTTGAAGTACTGCTGTTGTAGTTCTTCAAAATCCTGTCTAAGTCTGCGATGCGCTTCACGATTCCGTTCGGCGTCTCTTTCCAGACTTTTGATCGCTACCTCCCTGTCTGAAATATCAATCATTAATTGGTCTCTATCAGCCCTTATAATTTGAAGATCTGATTCCACATTATGTGACTGAGAGGTTAATGATTGGACGTTTTCCTCTGTTCCTCGCAATTGGGATTTCAACTGTACAATCTCTTTTTTTCTAGATTGTGAAAGGATATCTACCTCTAATAACCCATATAACACAGAAGGTAGGGCGCCTAACAACCTCTTCTTCAGTTCGGAATCTGAAGTTATTGTGGTCATACATGAAAGATAATGATCAACCATACCTTTAGATTGAAATATACAATCAGCTTCCTGTTTTATACTTTTCCTCATTCTGCCTATCCAGTCATCTACTTCCTCATTATATTTTAACTGTATAAATACGAATTCCACAATCTTTCGGAATGTCTGTTCCAATTGAAGTTCTGAATCACTACCTGTAGCACTCATGATTCAATAGCCAATGCAATAAAACCAGCTCAATAAAACGTTTTTACACTGTTTAAACCAGTAATGGAAAGTAAACGAATCTCACTAGGGCCTCCAATTCTTATGTCGGGCGTTTTGTCAATGTTTGTATAAATTGTTAAAAATAATTATAAAATCAAAAATGTAAATGTAATGCTCCTGGGAAAAAATAGGAGGAGCTTAAGATACAAACACACGCCTAACTGTGTGAGCTCGTTTTTCGAGGTTTTACAGTACTGGTTTAAACATGTAAATAAACATAGACCAATTTATAAAAATATCAATTTAATATCGAATAAATATTACAATATCAAAACAATATAAAATTGCACTTTTGATATATAACAAAACTCATAAGGTCATTCTTATAATAAGCAATGAGCTGGATAATAATTTCAGTAAAACATCAAAATGTTATTATACTTAATCACCAAATACAAAAGGCTTAAACCATTCAGCAGTCAATTCAAATACAGTGCATAGATGTGACTCCTCAAATATGGCCGTCGGCCCTGTTACTCAATTTACCACAGGATGTCTGGAGACAAAATGGATGACTTGAACGAAAACAAAATGGCTGCTATCAAAAATCAAAATGGCTGCTATCAAAAATCAAAATGGCTGCTATCGCAAACAAAATGGTGGCTATCAAAAACAAAATGGCTAATTTAGGATGACTCAGTGGATATAACGACTGGGCGTTGCCCCACAATTTCTATGCAATCAACTATAAATGACAGGAATTTTCCCACTGTCTACACTTAAACCTCCGCTGGCCTGTGATACTACACAGAGCAAGCGGGTAAAATACATATAATTTTGGAATAAGATATCTATTGAGTCGTCCTAAACTTGGCTAGGTGTGGCTTGCACATGCTGCGGCAAAGTATCAAAATATCTAGAGGAGGTAGCTTGAAGTATCTAGCGCTTTTATCCAAAACAAGTTATGGCATTCACAGTCAGCGATTCTCGAACTATTGGTTGTGTTAAACGACAGAAAAATATACCCACTGAATGGGTTTTATCAAATATATGGAATGAGTAATTCCTGTGCACTGGAAGAACGCACTCCCTTTGGCTATAAATGACTATAAACTTAAGAAAGACAATCGTCAATAAATCAAAAGTTCAGATATTCGTGCTGTGATAAGCCATATGACTAAAAAGAAAAATCAGAACTGGGTTCAAGTATAGTCACCAAGATGGCCTCTGGGCGTGTTCCTCTTAGGCGTGGCTGTGTTCAGATGGCATGAATCCTCTATGTCCTGGTCTGCTCAGATCTCCTGATGGTCTGATCCTCATTCAATGACCCCTCTCATCTTATTCCCCTCACTACCTATGGTCCTGCCCAGGAGATTAAATCTTCTAGCCTATCACTGGGCAGTGGGAGTGACCAATGGGAGCTTTCTGTGACTAATCTTTAACCCAAGTGTAATACTGGCTTTCACCCTTTGTAGGTGCTGTTGGCTAACTAATCACAGACTTACTGGGATATTTGGCAAACTAAAAACAAAAATCATGTTTTATTATAACCCAACAGTGAATAAATCAATGTTATAATTCCTCTATGGATAGCTGACCTTGCTGGAATCACTGGTTATTATTTATTATACAGTGACCTTTTCTACCATATTTAAGATAGATTGGATTTGATCCAAAAATCATTGGCATGCTTAAAACCACCATGGATCTCTCATTATAACACATTGTGCTGTCTGCAGAGTTTTATATCTCTAACATTATTGTTTAACATACAACACTGGTAAACATATAGCATCTCTATATCATCCTGGATATATTCATTCAAATAATCTTTATATTAATACATATACAATGCCATAACCTTTTTTTTTATATTCATTCTTAATTGTTATGCAATGATGCATACATGTGCTGTCTGTTTTCTTAACCTAGATGGGGAATTGTAATATAACTTTATGCTTTTTAATATGAACTATTGCTGACAGCACAGTCAATATATTTCCCAAGCTTTGTTTTTGTGTCTGAACTTTGGAAACACATACATTGTGAAAGGAAAACAACCCCCATCCAAGGCTTCTATGCATTAAATACAGCCAGGTCTGAGCCATTGTTTACAAAAACTGGTTCATTTACCGACAAAAGCTAGTTAAGGTCTGGTCTGTCTCTTTCATTGTCCTAAGACTCTTCTTGTTTGGCAATTGTTTGGTCAAACAAGGTACTTGTCTGCTTCCATTGTTCAAGTAAGGTGAATGAGATTACCTATTGCAAATAGCACTCAGCTGACTGCCTGTTATTCCCAACTAATCTTTCTAGAGGGACACATACTGTGCAATTCAGTATTACTTGGCAATATTATATCGCCATATGAAAATATGCTCTGCCTTTCTCAATGATCAATGTATATATTAACCTACAATCACCATACATTAAAAAGTCTTTGTCTTCTGTAACCTAAGGGAAGGAAATTAATTAGGTTTTATTTGTATTTGATCATGTATAGTTCAGTTTATCGGAAAAACGATATTCCGCCATATGGAAATCTCGACACCCCTTTTAACCCTTCCAGTGCTGGTAATTTATCCTCTCTCCTAGTCTCCTACATTCCTCTGAGCCCCTCCTTATGCCTGATACATACCATTCAATTTCACATTACACAAATGGGTCTATAGAGAATTTCTGACAGATCCAATCGGATTTCCAATCGTTTCTCTGATCACTTCTATGAAAGTCGATCAGAAAAATATCTAAATAAAAATGATTTATTCGACCCATCTATCTGACGGGAAATTGCATGGTGTGTAGCAGGCGTTAGATTTAGTCTCAGACATTTATGATAAATCTCCCCCAGAGAGTGTGTGGTGTGAGAGATGAGAAAGATCGGATGCTGCAAATTCCTATGCTGGATTTTTTTTCAGCTCTATTACATTTATATTATACTGTGTATTTATTAACATTATATCCTGTCAGTTAGCCAAAAATAATCTACCTTAAATAATATATTTATGGTATTATAACTTCTCTTTTCTGTATTAAACAGCAGGTGTGTCGGTTACCTCAGCAACAGCAATTCCCCTCACACACTGCACTGTCTGAGAGACCTTCCTGACCCCTCCTGTTTAACTATTTCAGCCCCCGGGGATTTTTCACCTTATGCATCAGAGCAATTTTCACCTCCCATTCATTCGCCAATAACTTTATCACTACTTATCACAATTTATTGATCTATATCTTGTTTTTTCCGCCACTAATTAGGCTTTCGGTGGGTGGTACATTTTGCTAAGAATTCACCCGTTCACTGATCCCAGGGCTACCGGGGGACAGCACGGGGGCGCAATAGCACAGAAGCACGGCAGATGGTTAAGAACAGTCTTAAGCCCCATCTACACGATACGATTCTTTGTACGATCCGATTAAATCCAGCATGTCCGATTGAGATTCAATTCGATTTGATTTGCCATTGTTTTGCAATGGCTAATCAAATTGAATCAAATCCCAATCGGATTTAATCGGATCGTAAATAGAATCGTAATCAAATCACACAAAGAATCATATTGTGTAGATGGAGCTTAACCACTTCGCCATATCTGGACGCATATATCCGTCCAGATAGGCAGTGGTGCTGCAGCCGTGTGGTGCGCGCGATCGGGCGCGCGCCCGCTGCCTCCCCGATCAGTGAATGGGAATATAATTCCCATTCACCGATCTAAGTCCCCGGCAGAAATACCGACGCTTTCTCATCAGAGAGCGTGGTATTTCTGCCCCCAGGAAACTTCTTCTCTTCATTTTAGTTCCTAGATGCGACATTGTTCACATCCAGGAATTTTTTGAATGTGGCCATCTTGTGGCCAAATAGTAAACTGCACCCACATACCTGTAATGAATAAAAAATTCATTATATTACATCTAAAACTGGCTATTTACCTCCCAAACTAAAATTACCCAAATACATTTTTGTATTAAAAAAAAATAAAAAAAATTACAATTAAAAAAAAAAAAAAACTACATAAATAGTTACCTAAGGGTCTGAACTTTTTAAATATACATGTCAAGAGAGTATCTTATTAAATTTTTTAAAATTATAAGCTTGTAAATAGTGATGGACGCAAATTGAAAAAATGCACCTTTATTTCTAAATAAAATATCGGCGCCATAAATTGTGATAGGGACGTAATTTAAATGGTGTAATAAGCGGGACAAATGGGCACATAAAATGCATGGGTTTTAATTACTGTAGCATGTATTAATTTTAAACTATAATGGCCAAAAACTGAGAAATAATGATTTTTTTCTATTTCTATCTTAAAGAGACACTGAAGCGAAAAAAAACTATGATATTATGATTTGTAGGTGTAGTACAGCTAAGAAATAAAACATTAAGATCAGATACATCAGTCTAATTGTTTCTAGTACAGGAAGAGTTAAGAAACTCCAGTTATCTCTATACAAAAAAAGCCATTATCTCTCCGACTTTCAAAGTCGTGGAGAGGGCTGTTTTCTGACTTTTATTATCACAACTGTTAGTAAACTATTTACTTTTCCTCTGGCAGAGGAGAGGTCATTAGTTCGCAGACTGCTCTGAAATAATAATTTTGAATGCTGAATGTTGTGTAATCTGCACATATTATAGAATGATGCAATGTTAGAAAAAACACTATATACTTGAAAATAAAAATATGAGAATATTTTCTTTGCTGCTAATCTTCTAGTAATTATTCATAGTACACAACCAATTCATTATATCATATATTTTTTTTCGCTTCAGTGTCTCTTTAATATTCCTGTTAAAATGTATTTACAGTAAAGTGGCTCTTAGCAAAATGTACTACCTAAAGAAAGCCTAATTAGTGGCGGAAAAAACGAGATATAGATCAATTAATTTTGATAAGTAGCGATAAAGTTATTAGCGAATGAATGGGAGGTGAACATTGCTCGGATGCATAAGATTTTCGAAGCTGTAGGCTGAAGTGGTTAAAGTGGACCCAAATTAAAAATACAAGATTTCAGAAATAAAATCTATTTTCTAAATTATAATAATAAATAGCAGCCTTTTTTCAGCTGCATGATGACAAATATAAAATATGTTACATTTATTGGAGGAACCCCTCCCTTCCTTTCATATTGCCGGGACAGAATCCGGCAGTCTGGTGGAGTAGGAGGTGTCCGGCAATGGAGGAATTGGTAATGGCTGCCCCCTGTATAACCCTAGTTATGAAAAGAGAAGGGTGAAAATCATGCACTGAAATGCTCATAGACCTGAAGGAGTGTTTACTTATCTTTGTATGTGTCAGAGTGCTGCAACTAAATATTCTGAATTAAAAAAAGTATAGAATAGCGACGGAAAAAATACAAACAGGTCCAGGAGCCCACTCTGGTGCAATATCGTTAGGTAGTATGGGTATTAAAAAACCAATAGAGTGTATACTCACAAAAGTAGGTTGCAGCAAGGCAACCACTTGTATTCACAGGTGGAGAAGTACCGTCCCCACTCTGCCTTTTGCTTCCAAGATGGTCGCTGCTCCTGATAAAAGTGATTTTTTTCGTCGAGAAACTCGTCTGGATCACCCTCGATATAAAGTTTATATGCGGGAAAACAGCTATGTTTGAGGTGGGTAGGAGGCGCCCGGTCTAGGTAACATCACGGTATAAAATAGTACTATATCGAGATACCAAAATGGTAGCTAATCCAATCACTATAAAGTATGGGATAATAATATTGTCCTACCTCATAGGTGTTTGGCAGAATATAAAAGCACGTAGAAGTTTACGATTAAGCATTCGGTTTTTTATTAATGGTGCACTTCGACAACGCGTTTCTCGGCTCACAGCCGCTTCCTCTGCCAAACACCTATGAGGTAGGACAATATTATTATCCCATACTTTATAGTGATTGGATTAGCTACCATTTTGGTATCTCCATATAGTAATATTTTATACCGTGATGTTACCTAGACCGGGCGCCTCCTACCCACCTCAAACATAGCTGAATTAAAAAAATGTTTGGTTTGGGTCCGCTTTAAGAAGGAACCTGCGCTATCTGGTCATTTCTTAGGATGTCTGAGACAGTTCTGCACAAATTTCTAAAAACCTCCCAATATTTTGCCTCAGATAAATGTCCCCCTCTGATACGGATCGCAGTACTCTGGTTGTGGCCATTCGTTTTGCTGTGAAGTTTGTAACAGAGCGAACTATTCTCTAATTCTTTCTTTGCTCTTTCTCCTCTGGCCTCAGCTTCTTCCCCAAATGGACGTCTGTCATGGAGGAACTGCGGGCTGCCTTGCTCAGAATCTTTCCTCCAATCACAGCGGACGAATGGGTGGAGGAGAACGCCTTGCCCTATTTTCTGCAGCTCCAGCAGCTGGCGGAAGACCTCAGATCTGCTCTGGATGCCGGATGCCACCCAACACAGTGACGAAACGGCCATCTTCAGCCAGGTGTTGTCCAGGCAAACATCTGCTGTAGGCTTCAAATAGAATTTGCAGCAGGAGTGACTCCTATACCGTTGCCAGCTTTTTCCTGCCCTTTTGTTGGCGTCATTATCACATGATTATGCCTGGAGCTCCACAGAGGCATGCTGGGAGCTGTGCCATCCGCTGCAGGAAGATCCGCCCAGTTTAGGGTTCTTCAAGCAAAAATCTAGACTGAATTTTGTGGCTATCCAGATGGCAGCTGAAGTACCGTATATCACATTGTTCCCTCTCACTCTTACTAGTGTTCCTCAGAGGAGGAGGATGGGGTAGTACAGGATAAGCATCTGTGCAGAGTTCTGATCAACCTAAATCACGGTGTACTGCCCAGAAGATAAATACAAACTAACACCAATTCCCCCCCCCCCCTTCTCAGGACAACACGGAGGGAGTAGAGGTGGGTTTTACTATGCAGATTGAAGTGTTTATTTGCTGCTAGTCCCTCTCATATTACTGCCCGTTCCACAGCAAAGCTGATTTTGATGAGTGGAGATAATGTAGTTCTCCAGAGGCAATCTGCCATAGGAGGGAATAGGTGGGATCGATTGACAGACTGCTGGGCAGTGTTTAGCTGTCTTTACACTGTCACATGACCAGAGAATGGTATACTCATTTCCCATAATGCATTGTGTTTTGGTTTGGCAAGTAGGGATGGCCTTGCCTAGGAGAACTCACGGGGAAGCATGTGATCAGTTTGATCAGCTGATAGATTTGTGAGGCTCTGATTTGCTGATCATGATTATGCGTGAAACCAGTTAATCATCACACAAAATTGGAACCTAAAGGCGGCCATACACTGATAGATTTGCAGCAGATGCGACCATCAGATAGATTTCTGTCAGATGCTTGTCAAGTCGTATCTGCCAGGAATCTATCTGATGTGTGCCACACACTAGCAACAGATTTCCAATACATTTAAAAATTGATCTAAAGGCATTACTGCACCATTGGATCCAAAGCAACTCTATGGCCAATCGTTCTGCTGCCAGCAGCAGATCAACCTAGATTTTCCATCCTGTCAGATCAAATCGATCGAAATTGGCCGCAAATCGATCGATCATTCGATCGTGCATCGATCGATCGCTGGAATCTACCAGTGTATGGGCCCCTTTAGAAAACTATCAGCTGATTAAAGGATACCACAGCTGAGAAAAAAGTTTGCTGCAGTGTGTGTGGGGTTAAAAGTACATACCATTAGCCGGCCCCGCCCCCCTCCGTCTGCTGCCGTTAGTCTCATATAGGTCCCGGTGTCCTGCGACTTGATTGACCCCCCCACCCGGACATACTGCGCTCTGCTGCGTGTGCGCTCCATTGCACCAAGCGTCACATGCTAATCATGTGATGCTAATCATGTGACGCTAGGTGCAATGGAGCGCACGCGCAGCCCAGACTAGACGGAGGAGTCAGCGTGCTTCTGAGCCGCTCGCTATGCGCCGGCCAGAGGTGAAGAGGGGAGGACATACTGCACACACAGGGACACCGGGACATATATGAGACTAATGGCGGCAGACGGAGGGGGGGCGGGACCGGCTAATAGTATGTACTTTTAACCCCCTTCACACTGCACAAAACTTTTTTTCTACGCTGTGGTATCCTTTAAACTGATCACATGCTTCTTCATGACTTCTCCTAAGCAGGCCATCCCTATTGGCAAGATAGAAGAAATATAGATGGTAGATATCAGTATGGCTGTCCTGAAACCCTGATCATCATGACTGCTCCTGCGTGACAATGGAGATCACAGCTACACTGGGAGACGAGCGTCGCACATCCCTAATATTCTCTGACCAATGACAACTAATAGAGCATTGCACCTTCCATACAAAATCATACATGTAATTGCTGAACAAGCCTATTTCCTGGTATATAAAATGACATTTTTATTTTTCCTTTTCAATAAAGATTTAAACTGCAACTTTGGATTGAACGTCATCCCAATCAGTAGCTGATACCCCCTTTCCCATGAGAAATCCTTTCCTTTTTTTCTAATGAATTATCAGTGGGTTCTGTATGGCTGATAATGTGGTGCCACCCCTCCCACAGTGTGATGTCATGACCATGGTCCTGACAGTTTCCTGTCTGTGAGCCTTGTTGCATTGTGGGAAATAATGGCTGTTTCCAAGTGCCAGGCAATCAGTATCTCTCTCTGTGCCTATTTATAGCTATATTAAAAAAAAAAAAACGTTTAGCCTATCGCATTGTTAGGGGGTGTGATTATGGATTATGGTAGCTGGTGCTGTCTGATTTATTTTATTTTTCATGTCTGCCAGCAGTAAAGATGATCACCTGCAGGCACATTGTAGATCAAACAATATAAACAAATGACATGGCGAATATCAATCATTTCTTGATCTCTTTTCAATTTTTTAACTTCTCACTTTGCAATGTATTGATTTATTATTTCCCCATTTTCGCTAAAGTTCTTCTTTAACTATTTTTGCCTTTTGGAAGTGACTTTCAAGTCCAAAAGGCTGCTGTGCACGTTCGCATGCTCCCGTCCCGCCCCCGGTAGCCCGGAGATCAGTGAATGAGAATATTGTTCCCATTCATCAATCTAAGTCCCCGGTAGAAAAACCAACGGCTTCTTTTCAGAGGCCGCAATCTTTCTGGAAAAAAAAATCACGCCTTCCTTGTAGTTCCTGTGAGCGAGCGAGAAAAGCAAAAACTCACCGTGGCCAAATAGTAAAACTACATGCACATACATTTTTAATGCAAAAAGACACAAATTACATTTAAAATTAACTAAAAAAAAAAAAAAAAAAATACAAATTAAAAAACAAAACAAATAGTTACCTAAGGGTCTGAACTTTTTTTAATATGTATGTGAAGAGGGTATACAACTAATAGTTTTTAAATTCTAAGCTTGTAAATCGTGATTGACGCAAAACTACAAAAATGCACCTTTATTTCCAAATTAATTGTTGGTGCCATACATTGTGATAAGGACATCATTTAAATCAGGGGTCCCCAAACGTTTTGGGTCGGGGGCCGGGTCAAGATACTTCAGACTGCTGGGGGGCCGGAGTATACATAAAATGATGTGGAAGTCTTTGTGCTCCAGACAGTGAAGCATACCCAGGTGACAACGTGTGTTCCAATTGGACAGCAGTGTCACCTGATGTGGAATTTGATTGGAAACCAGCGAATTACTGCTTTCTGGCTTCATTCTACATGCAGACCACCAATATTTAAATGATGTAGCTGACCGCATCTATAATACATTTTGTGTGTAGGGGGCCTGTAAAAAAGCTTCAGGGGGCCACATTCGGCCCGCGGGCCTTAGTTTAAGGACCACTGATTTAAATGGTGTAATATTCGGGACAAATGGGCAAATAAAATACATGAGTTTTAATTGTGGTAGCATGTATTATTTTAAAGCTATAATGGCTGAAAACTGAGAAATAATTATTTTTTCCATTTTTTTTTCTTAATATTCCTGTTAAAATGAATTTACAAAAAAATAATTCTTAGCGAAATGTACCACCCAAAGAAAGCCTAATTGGTGGCGGAAAAAACAAGATATAGATCAATTTATTGTGATAAGTAGTGAAAAAGTTATTGGCGAATGAATAGGAGGTGAAAATTGCTCGAATGTATAAGGTGAAAAACGACTGAAGGCTGAAGTGGTTAACTAGAAACTGGCCCATTTAATCTACCGGTAGGATCCAGCACTGAACTGGAAAATGCTGCAGCGGTTATGTTTTGGCCAAATTGCATCAGAGGGCTCCCCTCCATCCACTTCCATTGGCATAGCGATTTTTGGAATCACCAGCAATCCCAAAGCGCTACTGAAAGCGCTCTAGTCATACATCAGGTGACTTGGTGGCCAATCGACCATCAGACTCCTCAGGTTTATGAAACTACCGACTCGAGGTACTGCTGAAATTGGTCACATGTATCATCGATCAGAGATGCTGCAAAATGTAGTGCTGACATGCTCGGGATGAACAGCAAACGCAATGGAACCCCCAGCGATGTCCCCCTAACCCCCGGTGCCTGATTCAGCATGCTTTACCTGTCTGTTGCTGGCTCCGCCCACATGCAAGCACCCCACGTTACACAGACAGCTACATGGGATGCGTGTATAAGGTCAGATCGCGAAGCCAGCGACGGACACTTATAGGTAAAGTATACAGCAACGGGCAGCACATTTACATTGGGAGGACAACGCCGGGGCCAACGAGGTGACAGATGCAGCGTCACAAGGCCAATTCCCGAGAGGTTTCATGCTGAGATTGATGGAGAATCCGCCTGCAGTGTGAGATCTGTCTCTTGGTTGATCTGCCCAATCATCGTCTGATGTGTGTGGTTACCTTGTCTACAGCAGCTATCGGATATCACTGAGAAAGTCTACTAGTGTTGGGTGGTGGAGTGAAAGCTCTGCCCATGATGGAGTAGCTTTCAGCAGCCCAGGTAAGTAGGGGAACAATGGCCCCGGGTTACTGTCTCCCAATGTGTGGCTTGGCCAAGTGTAGTCCACATGTTTATGTAGCTTAGCTATGTCATTCGGCACTTTCCCTCACCTAATAGATCATTCACAGAGTCCTGTTAATCCTTTATTGACCATATAAAACGCAACATAAATTCAGAGTAACATACTGGCTGTGTAGTTTTTCAAGTAATACAAATGAAAGGCATATTGTTACATATAAATTAAATATAAACACAAAGTCCCCCAAATTCTTTGCAGATCAGGGTTGGCGGTTTCATGATTATAACAAGTAAAATGAGTACCAGGCTATCTAATCCAACTGGGAGGGCCCTTTTCCCACTGTTGTGGTTTTGATTTGAAGGCTCACACCACAAAAACCAACCAATCGTTTGAAAAGCACATTCCCATTCGCAAACACACTACGATGTCATGCATATTAAGGGGCCTTACACTCTCCATAAACATTTAATACTGAGATATGTTTGTATTAATCTGATAGCAGAAGGAAATGGCAGCGCTTCCAAACAAACACTGCACCTGAATTGACTACCTGCACAAGTATACAGAGCTCGAATAACGGGCAGATTACACACCTTGCATTCAAAACAGGTACAGTAAGGCATTAGGGATAATTTGTGCACAACTTATGCTGAAGCTAACACCCTCTTTTACTGTACCTGCAAGGTGTGTAATCTGCCCGTTATTAGAGCTCTGCATACTTGTGCAGGTAGTCAATTCAGGTGCAGTGTCTGTTTGGAAGCGCTGCCATTTTCTTCTGCTGTACAAAACTTAAGTATACTTCAGGCTAGCTGCCTCCAGGGGTGTCAGCTTGCAAATTTTAGAATTTAGATTAGTGTTAGCACATAATTTGCATCTGATTTGTATTCAAGGTGTGTTTTTAGCCCCAAGGGGCTGGGCATATCTCTGTAGCTTTCATTTCACTTGCAGCCTGTGAGCGCTGCCCATTGCTTGCTGTCTATTAATCTGATAGCTATGACAAGTTTTGGTCTAGTCCACCCCTCATGGAGTAGTTTATAAAAAAATTAATGTATTTTTAAGACACACCCCCTGGGTGGCAGTAGCCTAGTCTAACTGCCAGAATAACGCACACGCAAGTAATCAGGCTGGCCTTTGTCTATGTTCTCGGAGTGCTTTTAAAAAGAATAGAGGAAACTTTGAGCATTGCCCTTTCACCTCCCTGACATTATCGTTATTTCCAGATTTAGGGTCTGAAAGACGTGCAATTTTTTCACAAGCGTTTAGACCCTAAAAACAAGAAAAAAAAAAACATACCTCAGAGAGATCTGCAGCAGCTCCTGCATATAAGTCACTCAGGCTCGGGATTACCGCTCTGAGCTGCAGATTCCTGTCCCGAACCTGAATCGGGATTACCGCTAAGGCCTCGTTCACATTAGGTGTATTGCCATCCGTATTTCGTCAACGAGTAAAGAGGCTGACACGCACCTGACAGACTGCACTGTCACACTGATGTTCACACTATGGGCTTGTATCACTGAACCATGATAACTTAGATATCCCACCTTATCAAAGATATCACACCTTATCAAAGTTAACACACCTTATCAGAGTAGCAGCGCTACGAACCCGCAGGGGCTCAGGGCAGGACGAGTGCCATTGCCAATTAGCAGGCCTAAGTTCATAGCGCTCGCTATGCTACTCTGATAAGGCGTGATATTTGAGTAATCACGGTTTAGTGAATCATGCCCTATTTGCGGTGCGATCGTACTGCTGCACACATTGTTTTGGCAAAACGCACCACTGACCCATTTACTACAGTGAATGGGATCAGCCAGGCAATGCATGGAAGCGCAGAGGGCAGTGCGATCATGTGCGTTGCGTTTACATCGCACGGCCATCTGTGTTTGTCATTGTGAATGAGGCCAGAAGAGTTCAGTGCAAATTCTGATATATCTTGTATAGTAAGTAATTTATAGTGCATTTTACTCTAGAACGGGTGAACATCTCATACATAAAACATCCAGATAAGTGAATTGACTTTCCCCTAAAATTGTGTGTGTGTGTGTGTGTGTATATGTGTAAATGTGTATATATATATATATATATATATATATATATAGCCGAATGACAGCTCGGGTGACAGTGGTAAGGTGAGCCATCAATTCGCTCAAATTACCAGCAGAGGTAAATACTTTTGCCCCTTCGAGTCGTAGCAGCTTGGAGAGAGAAGTAATTGAGGGTCTGGCGATCGCCGATACCCCAAATGACCCATGCACGGGCTGCTGACTATAGTACTGCTGCTATAGCGATGCCCAACTCCGGCACTACACCGCCAAAGCCACCTGCCTCTCCGCAATGGACATAGGACTATAGCAGGGGTTAGATTCTGAGTTCCTCTGAGGGGAACGACACTGCAAAGTGCTGGGGAGAATGTCAGCACTGCTTAAATAATAAAAATAATATGTATGTGTTAACTTGAAATTTTTAATTTTTTTTTAGCATTATTTAATTCATTAATTCATTTAAAATGAACCTCTTATCAAAAATCAGATACTTACCTAACAAGAGGGGAGCCTCGACGCTGTCCTCCTCAATGTTTAATGTGCCCATGCCCCTCCCCCCCAGTGCACTCTATATATTACCTGTCCACGGCCGCTCCCTCCACTGTACGTAAACATGCCCCACGTGGTTGGACAGGTGATGTATAGAGGGCACCGTAGAGGCACTTTAAGGGGGACAGCGTCGGGGGTTTTCTCGGTCTGACATCACTCGCCGTTACCGCTGCACGCTTGATAGAGCAAGTCGGCCCTACGTCTTACAGCATGTCCAACCAATCAGCCCCAAATTGGTCGCACTGTCGGTCAGGCATGCACTTGGTGGCACCGATTTTAATAATGGAATCGGATGGTCGATTGGCCGCCAAGTTGCCTGATGTATGGCGCCTTTAGTTTAACGGCAAACACAGTAGATTACCATCCTATCATGGCCCTATTTGACTCTATGGGGCTGTCCTGCCGTTACTGCACTGCAGTTAGCCCAGGACATTTATATACTCACAAAGCTAGCCAGCCACACCACTAGATGGAGCTCTAAACAAGAAAGGCATTTCAATGGTGGTAATCAAGATTATCCTTAATTTAAAAAAAAAAGTACAAAATATAAAAACAAAACTAGGCATCCCATTTAGAATGTATCCCAATAATTGTGTACCGTTATAAAGGCTGCTAATATAGAGAATACACATAACTCAGATGTAACAGAAACGTTGGATTTCATACATAAACATAAAACTATATAAAATAAAAACTTGCATAGCATTTAAAGCAAAACTGATACAGTCTAATGCATTGTATGTGTAGTGCGGATGATGAAAAGAACATTAGTAGCAAAGAAAAGTCTATTTTCAGTGAGGGCCCGTTCCACTATCGTGAATCTGCATGCGTTTTCTGCACGCAGATTCGCACAACCAATACAACTTTATTGTCAGGAAAACAGAGCGTTTTTCTGTGCAGGAAAAATCTGCCCAACAGAGCCATTAAAATTCGCACATCGCAAGGCGGTGTGCGATTCGCATACAGTGTAATTAATAGGAAATTCGCATGCGTTTTCACTATGGAAATTTTCCATGCAAATTCACATGCGTTTTCGCCTAAAATCAATGTAAAAGCACACAGGCACCGACATGGTTAAATTCGCATACTTACAAAAAAGGTGAAAAACGTATGCGAATTCGCAGTGAAATTCGCATCTACATGCGAATTCGTTTTTGGGTTTTCTGCAACGAATTCGCACCGCACAAGTGGAAACAAGCCCTTATAGCTTCTTTTTTCTTTTTTTGTTTTACAACATTGCATCATTCTGTCATATTTGCAGTTTACAACCCCTACTCTGTATTTTAAGCTATAAAACAGAGCAGAGCTAATGACCCTTTGAACTTTCCTGCAGTAAAACCTTATTCTCAAGCTGTCTCCCATGTTTCTTGGCTGTTTAAGTACTTCAGAAAACAGGACTGTCTTCGACCCAAGTTGAATCTTGAGAAGCTCTTTTGCATCGATAAGTTTCTCAGCTCTTCCTGTACTGGAAACAATAGGAGACTCTTTTCTTTGCAACTAACGTTCTATTTCTTAGCTGTACTACTTATACAATTCATTATCTCAGACGTTTATTTCCGCTTCAGGTTTGCTTTAAGAATATATGACTACAGATAATCAAAGAGCTGCTAATAATGAGCATGCAGATGTAAAGCAAACTATGTAGCTTGGAATGGGGTCAATCAGATGCCAGGCTGCATGCAATGTGTGAGTTGGAAGGATTCTCATTGCATTGACTATTGCTATAGAGGACATACAGTAAGCAGGAGGCTCTGGTATCATCCTGGCCTAACAAGAGGAGCTCTCCGAGGTAGCCGTACATCACTGTATAGCCAGATCCACCATTAGATAGTGATCCACATCCGTGTATGGCCAGATCCACCATTAGATAGTGATCCACATCCGTGTATGGCCAGATCCACCATTAGATAGTGATCCACATCCGTGTATGGCCAGATCCACCATTAGATAGTGATCCACATCACTGTATGGCCAGATCCACCATTAGATAGTGATCCACATCACTGTATGGCCAGATCCACCATTAGATAGTGATCCACATCACTGTATGGCCAGATCCACCATTAGATAGTGATCCACATCACTGTATGGCCAGATCCACCATTAGATAGTGATCCACATCACTGTATGGCCAGATCCACCATTAGATAGTGATCCACATCACTGTATGGCCAGATCCACCATTAGATAGTGATCCACATCACTGTATGGCCAGATCCACCATTAGATAGTGATCCACATCACTGTATGGCCAGATCCACCATTAGATAGTGATCCACATCACTGTATGGCCAGATCCACCATTAGATAGTGATCCACATCACTGTATGGCCAGATCCACCATTAGATAGTGATCCACATCACTGTATGGCCAGATCCACCATTAGATAGTGATCCACATCCGTGTATGGCCAGATCCACCATTAGATAGTGATCCACATCCGTGTATGGCCAGATCCACCATTAGATAGTGATCCACATCCGTGTATGGCCAGATCCACCATTAGATAGTGATCCACATCACTGTATGGCCAGATCCACCATTAGATAGTGATCCACATCACTGTATGGCCAGATCCACCATTAGATAGTGATCCACATCCGTGTATGGCCAGATCCACCATTAGATAGTGATCCACATCCGTGTATGGCCAGATCCACCATTAGATAGTGATCCACATCCGTGTATGGCCAGATCCACCATTAGATAGTGATCCACATCCGTGTATGGCCAGATCCACCATTAGATAGTGATCCACATCCGTGTATGGCCAGATCCACCATTAGATAGTGATCCACATCACTGTATGGCCAGATCCACCATTAGATAGTGATCCACATCACTGTATGGCCAGATCCACCATTAGATAGTGATCCACATCACTGTATGGCCAGATCCACCATTAGATAGTGATCCACATCCGTGTATGGCCAGATCCACCATTAGATAGTGATCCACATCACCGTATGGCCAGATCCACCATTAGATAGAACGCTCTCTGGTTAGTTCCCCTTAAGAAAGGGATCTATTACCTGCTCACAAACTGCACAGCAATTATCGTCCACATGCCCCCACCTGCCGGACCCCAAGGGTAAAGTGTCCCCCATGAGATCAGCGTTAAGTTTCTCCCGGCCTCCTCCAGTGTCTGCCATCACCAAGAGCACCGTTCCCAGGTGAAACATGCGCCATTGGCAGTGCCATATGGTATCGGCGCTCGTAGTGACAGTGGACAGTGAAGGAGGGCAGGAGAGGTGAGACTAGAAAACACTGAGCATGGGCACAAGGGGCTGCCGCTTTACACTTGGGGGACACCGGCTGGGGGGTGGTCTGTCGGTCATTGTAGTACTGAACATCATTATCGTCACACACCCGATTCAGCCCTTGCCACTGAGACTTCTCTGCCATTCCTGATCAATCTAATCAACCAATTTCGATCAGAAGATCGATCGGGAGGCAATGTTGCGGCACAGATTCTACTCCTAAAATCATCAATTCTGAAGGTCGATTGGGCAGCAATGTCACATGATGTGTGGGCACCCTTATAGCCTGGACACTGTTACAGGTTCTTCTAGTACCTTTCGCAAACCACAGAATACACATAAGATTATCTGCCTGTGGCTTGCTATATACGCAAATGAAGAATTCGTACCGCAAAGTCACAGGTCTGCCTCTACTCTGGAGAAGCGTCATGCCCCGATATACTGGTCAAGACAAATGTACAAAACAAAAGTTTCCAATACAAAATCATACAAAAATCCCTAAAACCATGCAGATCTTCAAGCAGGCTCTCATCGTACCTACACGTGCAGTATTTGGTAAGCTAAGTGAAGGCAACCTATGTTGAACAGCCAATCTTAACAAAATCAAGAAATCCCACATTATTTTTGGACCAATCAGAGCACGGCAAGCTCCCGTTAGCGTAATAATTGCGGTTGTAGCAGAATTCCACAATGCCGGGTTTCAGAGCAGAATATCCTCGTATGTTTTCAAGCATCAAAAGGGTCTAACACTGTTCCAAACTTGGAGTGCGTTTTCTAAGGATATTCGGAGTTGACCAGACTAATGCACATCCTTCGAAAGGCACAGGTAGGAAAACAATACAAAATAGTGCAATAAAAAACAGGAATAATAATACAAGTTGCAGGAAAAGTAAGAGAGTACTACAGGACTAGAAACTGAAGAAGGTTCTCTGTAGGACTCAGTTGAGGAAGACTGTAAAGCAGGGGCAGAAGATACGTCGTTCTCAGAGACCGTAAGCTTTGGTTGGTAAAATGGGCTGCTTTCCATGCTTCAATGGACAATTGTCTGAAGGACTCAGTCATCCTTATCCAAAGTTTCCTCGCTCTCGCTGCTATCCTCTTCTACTCTGGAGTGGAATCCTGCAGCATCCAAGTCCAGGAATGTGGTGAGAAGTTTGGCCACTGCTTCGACATCGCTAGAAGGGCAAGGGTTAAAAGGTAAGAGATAAAACGTTTTCACCACGTGTACCAGACACACGGATACACAGCCCAGGTTTACCTTCGACCTCCGAGCACCGCGCTCTGCGTCAGCGGGTGGGAGATCCCCGTCACAAGTCGTAAGACGATGAGGTAGCCTTTCCCAAAGTATCTAACTTTCTCTTCTCCCACGCTGATGTCTCTAATCTCGCTGAGGAGCACGACCACTAAGGTAAAGAGAAGACGAACATTGAATGCACATGAAACGGATTGGCTGCACATTACATGGCTTCTCAGTCAATCTGGATTGGCAATCTCAGTACAATATGATCTACAACCTCCGTACCACAATCTCATCTGCAATCTGACCTGTGCTGGCAACTCACTGCTGAGCAAAGCCAAGTACACACCTCCTTAGCGGTAATCCCGAGTCAGGCTCGGGACGGAAAGCCGCAGAACAGGGCAGTAATCCCGTGCCTGAGTGAGTTTCATGCAAGAGCTGCTGCAGGCCTTTTAGAGTCTAACAGCTTGTGAAAAATTGCATGGCTTTTAGACCTTAAATCTGGAAATAATCATACGCCAGGGAGGTTAAAGGTGGACTTACATTGTTGGGATCAACCATCAGGGTGCTTACACATGCCGAACTGATGTCACCGGTCGGGGATTAGGAGCTGATCCCCTTGGGCGATATCGCTGGGCCAGGCTACACACACGCGTCAGGTGTACAGCTGATGACGTGCTGTGTTGTTATGCAGGAGGATGATTAGCTGCGCATGGGTAACATTAAACGGGGGAGCGGCGTGAGCAATGGGATCAGCGTCGCTGGGTTTGAGAAGAAGATCTGTCTGGTGAATTGCTCGCAGTTTGGACATCGGGCGGTCGTACACATGCCTGATTGTCGGCTGAGGCAGTGGTCATCTGCCACCTCAGCCAACTTAAGTCAGGCAGTGTACAAGGCTTTAGATAGATCCTTCTCTAATCAAATCTGACCAGAGAGGGGTCTCTATTGCCTGCCCACTCACTGCACAAAGATCTCATGCTGAAATCTAATGGAAATCTCCCTGCGGCCACCACCCAAGTGTATATGTGTCCCTCTCCCTATGCACGGTGTTGAAGGCTCTTCTGTAACACGACGGTGCTAACCCTGGTCTTCTCTGGTGTCCAACATCACAGTGAACACCTGTACCACTTGGCACAAGGCGCCTGTGGTGACGTCACTACATGGGCCACTGCCATGGGGTACCAGCATTTGTGGTGCTGCTGGACACCGGAGGAGGCCAAGATTTGGGGTGGCGTGAGCCTTCAACACTTCACACATACACTTGGGTGGACACCGGCCGGGGGACCGTTGATTCTTGCAATATTGAACATCATTACCATTGTGCACCCGATTGAGCCATTCCGACCAAAACTTTTCATCCATTCTAATAGATCCTTTCAACCGATCAAACAATATATTGGGTGGTGATGTCGCGGTACCGATTCTCCTTCGATCTGATAAAACTATTGGATCGAAATGTGGATCGGTCTGCAAAATCTAATATTGTATAGGCACCCTAAAAAGTTTGTTGCATACAAAAAATTCCAGACGCACATGTGAATTATGTGAGGCAACGATCCTGTACATACTGCAACGGCGCGGTCAGTAACCGCTATACAGAGAGACACACGGGGGACAGTTACTGAAAGTTCACGTGGAAAAGCGAACGTGCGGAAATATTCATTCATGGTGAAATAATAGTTATACACATGTTCTGAAAAAATATTGTCAGGACAAATCCGAAAGAATAAATCGTTTGTTTTGCCCGGTAGTTTTAGTTGGACTGTTTTTCAGGGAAAAATAAAATCCCTGAAGGCCAGCTGTAAATTGCTCATAATTATTATTATTATTATTTTTTTTTGGGGGGGGGGGGGAATCAGTTTTTATTAGCAAACTACCTTACAGTAAACAGGTACATAGAACTTGCGGGTCATGGGCAGCATTCAACAAGTATATAGTATAATCTATTGCTTATTTCCATTAACTATTTTCAACTAGGTTATATATGAAAGTTCCACTGACTCAAAAAGGAACTTATTGTCCAAGTTATGTTACATTCATATTTCTAGAACACAGCTCCAGCCTAAACTGGACCCCATTTACTTGTAATGTGCTTTACCTCATACCACCTACCTTGTTCCTGGCCGCCTCTGCTTATAGTGAGCGCCATCTCCTACTGACTACCTTATTAGTGGCCACCTCTTATAGTGAGCTCCATCTCCTACCGCCTACCTTACTCCTCTCCACCTTCTACCACCTGCCTTGTTCCTCACCACCTGTAGTTCCACCTCCTACCACCTGCCTTGTTCCCCACCAGGAGTTCCACCCTCCTACCACCTGCCTTGTTCCTCACCACCAGGAGTTCCACCTCCTACCACCTGCCTTGTTCCCCCCCTATAGTTCCACCTCCTACCACCTGCCTTGTTCCTCACCACCAGTAGTTCCACCTCCTACCACCTGCCTTGTTCCTTACCACCAGTAGTTCCACCTCCTACCACCCGCCTTGTTCCTCACCAGGAGTTCCAACTCCTACCACATGCCTTGTTCCTCACCACCAGGAGTTCCACCTCCTACCACCTGCCTTGTTCCTCACCACCAGTAGTTCCACCTCCTACCACCTGCCTTGTTCCTCACCACCAGGAGTTCCACCTCCTACCACCTGCCTTGTTCCCCACCAGGAGTTCCACCTCCTACCACCTGCCTTGTTCCTCACCACCTGTAGTTCTACCTCCTACCACCTGCCTTGTTCCCCACCACCAGGAGTTCCACCCTCCTACCACCTGCCTTGTTCCTCACCACCAGGAGTTCCACCTCCTACCACCTGCCTTGTTCCTCACCTGTAGTTCCACCTCCTACCACCTGCCTTGTTCCTCACCACCAGTAGTTCCACCTCCTACCACCTGCCTTGTTCCTTACCACCAGTAGTTCCACCTCCTACCACCCGCCTTCTTCCTCACCAGGAGTTCCAACTCCTACCACATGCCTTGTTCCTCACCACCAGGAGTTCCACCTCCTACCACCTGCCTTGTTCCTCACCACCAGTAGTTCCACCTCCTACCACCCGCCTTGTTCCTCACCACCAGGAGTTCCACCTCCTACCAGCTACCTTGTTCCTCACCACCATTAGTTCCACCTCCTACCACCCGCCTTGTTCCTCACCACCAGTAGTTCCACCTCCTACCACATGCCTTGTTCCCCACCAGGAGTTCCACCTTCTACCACCTGCCTTGTTCCTCACCAGGAGTTCCACGCTCCTACCACCTGCCTTGTTCCTCACCAGGAGTTCCACCTCCTACCACCTGCATTGTTCCTCACCACCTCTAGTTCCACCTCCTACCACCTGCCTTGTTTCTCACCACCAGGAGTTCCACCTCCTACCACCCGCCTTGTTCCTCACCACCTGTAGTTCCACCTCCTACCACCTGCCTTGTTCCTTACCACCAGTAGTTCCACCTCCTACCACCTGCCTTGTTCCTTACCACCAGTAGTTCCACCTCCTACCACCTGCCTTGTTCCTCACCACCAGGAGTTCCACCTCCTACCACCTGCCTTGTTCCTTACCACCAGTAGTTCCACCTCCTACCACCCGCCTTGTTCCTCACCACCTGTAGTTCCACCTCCTACCACCTGCCTTGTTCCTTACCACCAGTAGTTCCACCTCCTACCACCTGCCTTGTTCCTCACCACCAGGAGTTCCACCTCCTACCACCTGCCTTGTTCCTCACCACCAGTAGTTCCACCTCCTACCACCTGCCTTGTTCCTTACCACTAGTAGTTCCACCTCCTACCACCTGCCTTGTTCCTCAACAGGAGTTCCACCTCCTACCACCTGCCTTGTTCCTCACCACCAGTAGTTCCACCTCCTACCACCTGCCTTGTTCCTCACCACCAGGAGTTCCACCTCCTACCACCTGCCTTGTTCCTTACCACCAGTAGTTCCACCTCCTACCACCCGCCTTGTTCCTCACCACCTGTAGTTCCACCTCCTACCACCTGCCTTGTTCCTTACCACCAGTAGTTCCACCTCCTACCACCTGCCTTGTTCCTCACCACCAGGAGTTCCACCTCCTACCACCTGCCTTGTTCCTCACCACCAGTAGTTCCACCTCCTACCACCTGCCTTGTTCCTTACCACTAGTAGTTCGACCTCCTACCACCTGCCTTGTTCCTCACCAGGAGTTCCACCTCCTACCACCTGCCTTGTTCCTCACCACCAGTAGTTCCACCTCCTACCACCCGCCTTGTTCCTCACCACCAGGAGTTCCACCTCCTACCAGCTACCTTGTTCCTCACCACCAGTAGTTCCACCTCCTACCACCCGCCTTGTTCCTCACCACCTGTAGTTCCACCTCCTACCACCTGCCTTGTTCCTTACCACCAGTAGTTCCACCTCCTACCACCTGCCTTGTTCCTCACCACCAGGAGTTCCACCTCCTACCACCTGCCTTGTTCCTCACCAGGAGTTCCACCTCCTACCACCCGCCTTGTTCCTCACCACCAGGAGTTCCACCTCCTACCACCCGCCTTGTTCCTCACCACCAGGAGTTCCACCTCCTACCACCTGCCTTGTTCCTCACCAGGAGTTCCACCTCCTACCACCCGCCTTGTTCCTCACCACTAGTAGTTCCACCTCCTACCACCTGCCTTGTTCCTCACCACCAGTAGTTCCACCTCCTACCACCTGCCTTGTTCCTCACCACCAGGAGTTCCACCTCCTACCACCTGCCTTATTCCTTACCACCAGTAGTTCCACCTCCTACCACCTGCCTTGTTCCTCACCACCAGTAGTTCCACCTCCTACCACCTGCCTTGTTCCTCACCACCAGTAGTTCCACCTCCTACCACCTGCCTTGTTCCTCACCACCAGGAGTTCCACCTCCTACCACCTGCCTTGTTCCTCACCACCAGGAGTTCCACCTCCTACCACCTGCCTTGTTCCTCACCACCAGGAGTTCCACCTCCTACCAGCTACCTTGTTCCTCACCACCAGTAGTTCCACCTCCTACCACCTGCCTTGTTCCTCACCACCAGTAGTTCCACCTCCTACCACCTGCCTTGTTCCTCACCACCAGTAGTTCCACCTCCTACCACCTGCCTTGTTCCTCACCACCAGTAGTTCCACCTCCTACCACCTGCCTTGTTCCTCACCACCAGTAGTTCCACCTCCTACCACATGCCTTGTTCCCCACCAGGAGTTCCACCTCCTACCACCTGCCTCGTTCCTCACCACCAGTAGTTCAACCTCCTACCACCTGCCTTGTTCCTTTACCACCTGTAGTTCTACCTCTTACCAGCTACCTCGTTCCTCACCACCTCTAGTTCCACCTCCGACCACCTGCCTTGTTCCTCACCACCAGCAGTTTCACCTCCTACCACCTGCCTTGTTCCTCACCACCAGGAGCTCCACCTCCTACCACCTGCCTTGTTCCTCACCACCAGGAGCTCCACCTCCTACCACCTGCCTTGTTCCTCACCACCAGGAGCTCCACCTCCTACCACCTGCCTTGTTCCTCACCACCAGGAGCTCCACCTCCTACCACCTGCCTTGTTCCTCACCACCAGTAGTTCCACCTCCTACCTTGTTCCTCACCACCAGGAGTTCCACCTCCTACCACCTGCCTCGTTCCTCACCACCAGTAGTTCCACCTCCTACCACCTGCCTTGTTCCCCACCAGGAGTTCCACCTCCTACCACCTGCCTTGTTCCTCACCACCAGGATTTCCACCTCCTACCACCTGCCTTGTTCCTCACCACCAGGAGTTCCACCTCCTACCACCCGCCTTGTTCCTCACCACTAGTAGTTCCACCTCCTACCACCTGCCTTGTTCCTCACCACCAGTAGTTCCACCTCCTACCACCTGCCTTGTTCCTCACCACCAGTAGTTCCACCTCCTACCACCTGCCTTGTTCCTCACCACCAGGAGTTCCACCTCCTACCACCTGCCTTATTCCTTACCACCAGTAGTTCCACCTCCTACCACCTGCCTTGTTCCTCACCACCAGTAGTTCCACCTCCTACCACCTGCCTTGTTCCTCACCACCAGTAGTTCCACCTCCTACCACCTGCCTTGTTCCTCACCACCAGGAGTTCCACCTCCTACCACCTGCCTTGTTCCTCACCACCAGGAGTTCCACCTCCTACCACCTGCCTTGTTCCTCACCACCAGGAGTTCCACCTCCTACCAGCTACCTTGTTCCTCACCACCAGTAGTTCCACCTCCTACCACCTGCCTTGTTCCTCACCACCAGTAGTTCCACCTCCTACCACCTGCCTTGTTCCTCACCACCAGTAGTTCCACCTCCTACCACCTGCCTTGTTCCTCACCACCAGTAGTTCCACCTCCTACCACCTGCCTTGTTCCTCACCACCAGTAGTTCCACCTCCTACCACATGCCTTGTTCCCCACCAGGAGTTCCACCTCCTACCACCTGCCTCGTTCCTCACCACCAGTAGTTCAACCTCCTACCACCTGCCTTGTTCCTTTACCACCTGTAGTTCTACCTCTTACCAGCTACCTCGTTCCTCACCACCTCTAGTTCCACCTCCGACCACCTGCCTTGTTCCTCACCACCAGCAGTTTCACCTCCTACCACCTGCCTTGTTCCTCACCACCAGGAGCTCCACCTCCTACCACCTGCCTTGTTCCTCACCACCAGGAGCTCCACCTCCTACCACCTGCCTTGTTCCTCACCACCAGGAGCTCCACCTCCTACCACCTGCCTTGTTCCTCACCACCAGGAGCTCCACCTCCTACCACCTGCCTTGTTCCTCACCACCAGTAGTTCCACCTCCTACCTTGTTCCTCACCACCAGGAGTTCCACCTCCTACCACCTGCCTCGTTCCTCACCACCAGTAGTTCCACCTCCTACCACCTGCCTTGTTCCCCACCAGGAGTTCCACCTCCTACCACCTGCCTTGTTCCTCACCACCAGGATTTCCACCTCCTACCACCTGCCTTGTTCCTCACCAGGAGTTCCACCTCCTACCACCCGCCTTGTTCCTCACCACCAGGAGTTCCACCTCCTACCACCTGCCTTGTTCCTCACCACCAGGAGTTCCACCTCCTACCACCTGCCTCGTTCCTCACCACCAGTAGTTCAACCTCCTACCACCTGCCTTGTTCCTTTACCACCTGTAGTTCTACCTCTTACCAGCTACCTCGTTCCTCACCACCTCTAGTTCCACCTCCGACCACCTGCCTTGTTCCTCACCACCAGCAGTTTCACCTCCTACCACCTGCCTTGTTCCTCACCACCAGGAGCTCCACCTCCTACCACCTGCCTTGTTCCTCACCACCAGTAGTTCCACCTCCTACCTTGTTCCTCACCACCTCTACTTTTAGGCCCGGTGCACACCAAAACCCGCTAGCAGATCCGCAAAATGCTAGCAGATTTTGAAACGCTTTTTCTTATTAATCTGTAGCGTTTCAGCTAGCATTTTGTGGTTTTGTGCAGCGGTTTTGGTGTAGTAGATTTCAGATATTGTTACAGTAAAGCTGTTACTGAACAGCTTCTGTAACAAAAACGCCTGGAAAAGTGCTCTGAACTGCAGTTTTTCAGAGCGGTTTGCGTTTTTCCTACACTTTACATTGGAGGCAGAAACGCCTCCGCAATCCAAAATCTGCAGCAGCCCGGGAGTATGCGTTTCTGCAAAACGCCTCCCGCTCTGGTGTGCACCAGCCCATTGAAATACATTACTCTAGCGGATCCGCACCCGCAAGCGGATCGCAAACCGCAGCAGAACCGCTCTGGTGTGCACTAGGCCTTAGTGTGCTTCATCTCCTACCACCTACTTTATTAGGGGACAACTTTACTATTGTGTTCTCCACCTACCTTGTTCCTGACCGCCTTTACTCAACGTCAGCAACCTCTTGTACAAGTTGAAGGTTTTCAAGATGGCCTTCCCCTCCCGCTTGTCAAATATGGCTTCCTGTCAAACAGGTAAAAACAATAATAAATTGCAGCCCATTTTCAGGCACAGATCTAAACGTACCCCTCTGATGTTTTACAATGAAGGTATGGAGGTGCCCAAAAAACAAAGAAATAACTAAAAAAATGAAGAGAAGAGTGGTCTGGACTACATATTACCCAAAGCGATACAACCATTTTTTCAGGGCATGGGCCCATCAAATGCTTTGTTTTTATTGCTAAATAAATGAACTGATACCACGCCTATAGTTAGTTTTACCGTAAAGTCCTACACCCAAAAGTACACCTGATCCAGAGGATTCCCAGATCCTTGTCCAACCCACCATTTCTGCATAGGAGCCGCTCTGTCTTCTGGCTACATTGCCAGCTGTGGACAAGTGAATCCGGGCTAGGCATGTGGGAGTGAGGTCCACCTACAACTGAATCATGCAAGAATGAGAACACCGGTTGTGGCAATCGTGTGAATGGGCCTCACCCCTCATCCTCATCCCAACCAAAAATACAGGTAAGCTAAAGGACAACTAAAGTGATGAATATATGGAGGCTGCCATATTTATTTCCTTATAAGCAATACCAGTTGCCTGGCAGCCCTGCTGGTCTATTTAGCTGCAGTAATGTCTAATTCACACCAGAAACAAGCATGCAGCTAATCTTGTCAGAAACACCTGATCTGCTGCATGCTTGTTCAGGGGCTATGGCTAATAGTATTAGAGGCAGAGGATCAGCAGGGCTGCCAGGCAACTGGTATTGCTTAAAAGGAAATAAATATGGCAGCCTCCATGCCCCTCTCACTATAGTTGTCCTTTAAAGTGACACTGAAGGAAAAAAAACTTATGATATAATGAGTTGTATGTGTAGTACATATGATAAATTAAACATTAGTAGCAAAGAAAAAAAAGTCTCAGAATTGTACCTTTAGTTATACAGCTTTTTTATAACATTGCATCATTCTCTAATAATTGTAGTTCACAAAACACATTCTGTATTTTAATCTTTAAAACAGAGCAGAGCTAATGACCCTCTGAAGTTCCCTGCAGTAAAATCTTATCTGTAATGCTCTTTCACCGTTTCGTTGACATAGAAGTGCTTCAGAAAATAGTACTGCAGCCGACTAAACTGGTCGGAGAGCTCAGAGAAGCTCTTGTGCATAGATAACAAGTGAAGTTTCTTACCTCTTCCTGTACTGGAAACAATATGATGCTCATATCTGTGCTGCTCATGTTCTATTGCTTAGCTCTACTACACATACAATTCATTATATCATAAGTTTATTTTCACTTCAGATTCCCTTTAATTGGTTCCCCCAAAAACTAGCAATAGAAAGGTAAGACTATGGCTATGGTAGGATTAGAGTGCGAGTTCCTCTGCTCTGAGAATAGTCAGTGACATGACTATGTACTCTGTACAGTGCTGCAGGAGAGATCAGTGCTATATAAATACATACTAATAATAATGTGGTAGGACATTACACTATGACTATGGTAGGATTAGATTGTGAGCTCCTCTGTGGACAGTCAGTGACATGACTATGTACTCTGTACACTGCTGCAGGAGATGTTAGTGCTATATAAATACATAATAATAATATGGTAGGACACTATGACTATGGCAGGATTAGAATGTGAGCTCCTCTGAGGACAGTCAGTGACATGACTATGTACTCTGTAATGTGCTGCAGAAGATGTCAGTGCTATATAAATACATAATAATAATATGGTAGGACATTAGGCTGTGACTATGGTAGGATTAGATTGTGAGCTCCTCTGAGGACAGTCAGTGACATGACTATGTACTCTGTAATGTGCTGCAGGAGATGTCAGTGCTATATAAATACATACTAATAATAATGTGGTAGGACATTACACTATGACTATGGTAGGATTAGATTGTGATCTCCTCTGAGGACAGTCAGTGACATGACTATGTACTCTGTAATGTGCTGCAGGAGATGTCAGTGCTATATAAATACATAATAATAATATGATAGGACATTAGACTATGGCTATGGTAGGATTAGAGCGTAAGCTCCTCTGAAAACAGTCAGTGACATGACTATGTACTCTGTACAGTGCTGCAGGAGATGTCAGACTCAGAGCTATATAAATACATAATAATAATATGGTAGGGCATTACACTATGACTGTGGTAGGATTAGAGTGTGAGCTCCTCTGGGGACAGTCAGTGACATGACTATGTACTCTGTAATGTGCTGCAGGAGATGTCAGTGCTATATAAATACATAATAATAATATGGTAGGACATTAGACTATGACTATGGTAGGAATAGATTGTGAGCTCCTCTGAGGACAGTCAGTGACATGACTATGTACTCTGTAATGTGCTGCAGAAGATGTCAGTGCTATATAAATACATAATAATAATATGGTAGGACATTACACTATGGCTATGGTAGGATTAGAGCGTGAGCTCCTCTGAAAACAGTCAGTGACAGGACTATGTACTCTGTAATGTGCTGCAGAAGATGTCAGTGCTATATAAATACATAATAATATGGTAGGACATTACACTATGACTATGGTAGGATTAGAGTGTGAGCTCCTCTGAGGACAGTCACCGACATGACTATGTACTCTGTAATGTGCTGCAGAAGATGTCAGTGCTATATAAATACACAATAATAATATGGTAGGACATTACACTATGACTATGGTAGGATTAGAGTGTGAGCTCCTCTGAGGACAGTCAGTGACATGACTATGTACTCTGTAATGTGCTGCAGAAGATGTCAGTGCTATATAAATACATAATAATAATATGGTAGGACATTAGACTATGACTATGGTAGGATTAGAGTGTGAGCTCCTCTGAGGACAGTCAGTGACATGACTATGTACTCTGTAATGTGCTGTAGAAGATGTCAGTGCTATATAAATACATAATAATAATATGATAGGACATTAGACTATGGCTATGGTAGGATTAGAGCGTGAGCTCCTCTGAAAACAGTCAGTGACATGACTATGTACTCTGTACAGTGCTGCAGGAGATGTCAGACTCAGAGCTATAAAAATACATAATAATAATATGGTAGGGCATTACACTATGACTGTGGTAGGATTAGAGTGTGAGCTCCTCTGGGGACAGTCAGTGACATGACTATGTACTCTGTAATGTGCTGCAGAAGATGTCAGTGCTATATAAATACATAATAATAATATGGTAGGACATTAGACTATGACTATGGTAGGATGAGAGTGTGGGCTCCTCTGAGGACAGTCAGTGACATGACTATGTACTCTGTAATGTGCTGCAGAAGATGTCAGTGCTATATAAATACATAATAATTATATGGTAGGGCATTAGACTATGACTATGGTAGGATTAGAGTGTGAGCTCCTCTGAGGACAGTCAGTGACATGACTATGTACTCTGTAATGTGCTGCAGAAGATGTCAGTGCTATATAAATACATAATAATAATATGGTAGGACATTAGACTATGACTATGGTAGGATTAGAGTGTGAGCTCCTCTGAGGACAGTCAGTGACATGACTATGTACTCTGTAATGTGCTGCAGAAGATGTCAGTGCTATATAAATACATAATAATAATATGGTAGGACATTACACTATGACTATGGTAGGATTAGAGTGTGAGCTCCTCTGAGGACAGTCAGTGACATGACTATGTACTCTGTAATGTGCTGCAGAAGATGTCAGTGCTATATAAATACATAATAATAATATGGTAGGACATTAGACTATGACTATGGTAGGATTAGACTGTGAGCTCCTCTGAGGACAGTCAGTGACATGACTATGTACTCTGTAATGTGCTGCAGAAGATGTCAGTGCTATATAAATACATAATAATATGGTAGGACATTACACTATGACTATGGTAGGATTAGAGTGTGAGCTCCTCTGAGGACAGTCACCGACATGACTATGTACTCTGTAATGTGCTGCAGAAGATGTCAGTGCTATATAAATACACAATAATAATATGGTAGGACATTACACTATGACTATGGTAGGATTAGAGTGTGAGCTCCTCTGAGGACAGTCAGTGACATGACTATGTACTCTGTAATGTGCTGCAGGAGATGTCAGTGCTATATAAATACATAATAATAATCTGGTAGGACATTAGACTATAACTATGGTAGAATTAGAGTGTGAGCTCCTCTGAGGACAGTCAGTGACATGACTATGTACTCTGTACAGTGCTGCAGAAGATGTCAGTGCTATATAAATACATAATAATAATATGGTAGGACATTACACTATGACTATGGTAGGATTAGAGTGTGAGCTCCTCTGAGGACAGTCACCGACATGACTATGTACTCTGTAATGTGCTGCAGAAGATGTCAGTGCTATATAAATACATAATAATAATATGGTAGGACATTACACTATGACTATGGCAGGATTAGATTGTGAGCTCCTCTGAGGACAGTCAGTGACATGACTATGTACTCTGTAATGTGCTGCAGGAGATGTCAGTGCTACATAAATACATAATAATAATATGGTAGGACATTACACTATGACTATGGTAGGATTAGAGTGTGAGCTCCTCTGAGGACAGTCAGTGACATGACTATGTACTCTGTAATGTGCTGCAGGAGGTGTCAGTGCTATATAAATACATAATAATAATATGGTAGGACATTAGACTATGACTATGGTAGGATTAGAGCGTGAGCTCCTCTGAAAACAGTCAGTGACAGGACTATGTACCCTGTAATGTGCTGCAGGAGATGTCAGTGCTATATAAATACATAATAATAATAATATGGTAGGGCATTACACTATGACTGTGGTAGGATTAGAGTGTGAGCTCATCTGGGGACAGTCAGTGACATGACTATGTACTCTGTAATGTGCTGCAGAAGATGTCAGTGCTATATAAATACATAATAATAATATGGTAGGACATTAGACTATGACTATGGTAGGATGAGAGTGTGGGCTCCTCTGAGGACAGTCAGTGACATGACTCTGTACTCTGTAATGTGCTGCAGAAGATGTCAGTGTTATATAAATACATAATAATAATATGGTAGGACATTAGACTATGACTATGGTAGGATTAGAGTGTGAGCTCCTCTGAGGACAGTCAGTGACATGACTATGTACTCTGTAATGTGCTGCAGAAGATGTCAGTGCTATATAAATACATAATAATAATATGGTAGGACATTAGACTATGACTATGGTAGGATTAGAGTGTGAGCTCCTCTGAGGACAGTCAGTGACATGACTATGTACTCTGTAATGTGCTGCAGAAGATGTCAGTGCTATATAAATACATAATAATAATATGGTAGGACATTACACTATGACTATGGTAGGATTAGAGTGTGAGCTCCTCTGAGGACAGTCAGTGACATGACTATGTACTCTGTAATGTGCTGCAGAAGATGTCAGTGCTATATAAATACATAATAATAATATGGTAGGACATTAGACTATGACTATGGTAGGATTAGACTGTGAGCTCCTCTGAGGACAGTCAGTGACATGACTATGTACTCTGTAATGTGCTGCAGAAGATGTCAGTGCTATATAAATACATAATAATATGGTAGGACATTACACTATGACTATGGTAGGATTAGAGTGTGAGCTCCTCTGAGGACAGTCACCGACATGACTATGTACTCTGTAATGTGCTGCAGAAGATGTCAGTGCTATATAAATACACAATAATAATATGGTAGGACATTACACTATGACTATGGTAGGATTAGAGTGTGAGCTCCTCTGAGGACAGTCAGTGACATGACTATGTACTCTGTAATGTGCTGCAGAAGATGTCAGTGCTATATAAATACATAATAATAATAATAAGGTAGGACATTACACTATGACTATGGTAGGATTAGATTGTGAGATCCTCTGAGGACAGTCAGTGACATGACTATGTACTCTGTAATGTGCTGCAGGAGATGTCAGTGCTATATAAATACATAATAATAATCTGGTAGGACATTAGACTATGACTATGGTAGAATTAGAGTGTGAGCTCCTCTGAGGACAGTCAGTGACATGACTATGTACTCTGTACAGTGCTGCAGAAGATGTCAGTGCTATATAAATACATAATAATAATATGGTAGGACATTACACTATGACTATGGTAGGATTAGAGTGTGAGCTCCTCTGAGGACAGTCACCGACATGACTATGTACTCTGTAATGTGCTGCAGAAGATGTCAGTGCTATATAAATACATAATAATAATATGGTAGGACATTACACTATGACTATGGCAGGATTAGATTGTGAGCTCCTCTGAGGACAGTCAGTGACATGACTATGTACTCTGTAATGTGCTGCAGGAGATGTCAGTGCTACATAAATACATAATAATAATATGGTAGGACATTACACTATGACTATGGTAGAATTAGAGTGTGAGCTCCTCTGAGGACAGTCAGTGACATGACTATGTACCCTGTAAAGTGCTGCAGAAGATGTCAGTGCTATATAAATACATAATAATAATATGGTAGGATATTAGACTATGACTATGGTAGGATTAGAGTGTGAGCTCCTCTGAGGACAGTCAGTGACATGACTATGTACTCTGTAATGTGCTGCAGAACATGTCAGTGCTATATAAATACATAATAATAATATGGTAGGACATTAGACTATGACTATGGTAGGATTAGAGTGTGAGCTCCTCTGAGGACAGTCAGTGACATGACTATGTACTCTGTAATGTGCTGCAGGAGATGTCAATGCTATAGAAATACATAATAATAATATGGTAGGACATTAGACTATGACTATGGTAGGATTAGAGTGTGAGCTCCTCTGAGGACAGTCAGTGACATGACTATGTACTCTGTACAGTGCTGCAGGAGATGTCAGTGCTATATAAATACATAATAATAATATAGTAGGACATTACACTATGACTATGGTAGGATTAGAGTGTGAGCTCCTCTGAGGACAGTCAGTGACATGACTATGTGCTCTGTAATGTGCTGCAGGAGGTGTCAGTGCTATATAAATACATAATAATAATATGGTAGGACATTAGGCTATGACTATGGTAGGATTAGAGTGTGAGCTCCTCTGAGGACAGTCAGTGACATGACTATGTACTCTGTAATGTGCTGCAGGAGATGTCAATGCTATAGAAATACATAATAATAATATGGTAGGACATTAGACTATGACTATGGTAGGATTAGAGTGTGAGCTCCTCTGAGGACAGTCAGTGACATGACTATGTACTCTGTACAGTGCTGCAGGAGATGTCAGTGCTATATAAATACATAATAATAATATAGTAGGACATTACACTATGACTATGGTAGGATTAGAGTGTGAGCTCCTCTGAGGAGAGTCAGTGACATGACTATGTACTCTGTAATGTGCTGAAGGAGATGTCAGTGCTATATAAATACATAATAATAATATGGTAGGACATTAGACTATGACTATGGTAGGATTAGAGTGTGAGCTCCTCTGAGGACAGTCAGTGACATGACTATGTACTCTGTAATGTGCTGCAGGAGATGTCAGTGCTATATAAATACATAATAATAATATGGTAGGACATTAGGCTATGACTATGGTAGGATTAGAGTGTGAGCTCCTCTGAGGACAGTCAGTGACATGACTTTGTACTCTGTAATGTGCTGCAGAAGATGTCAGTGCTATATAAATACATAATAATAATATGGTAGGACATTAGGCTATGACTATGGTAGGATTAGAGTGTGAGCTCCGCTGAGGACAGTCAGTGACATGACTATGTACTCTGTACAGTGCTGCAGGAGATGTCAGTGCTATATAAATACATAATAATAATATGGTAGGACATTAGACTATGACTATGGTAGGATTAGAGTGTGAGCTCCTCTGAGGACAGTCAGTGACATGACTATGTACTCTGTACAGTGCTGCAGGAGATGTCAGTGCTATATAAATACATAATAATAATATGGTAGGACATTAGACTATGACTATGGTAGGATTAGAGTGTGAGCTCCTCTGAGGACAGTCAGTGACATGACTTTGTACTCTGTAATGTGCTGCAGAAGATGTCAGTGTTATATAAATACATAATAATAATATGGTAGGACATTAGACTATGACTATGGTAGGATTAGAGTGTGAGCTCCTCTAAGGACAGTCAGTGACATGACTATGTACTCTGTAATGTGCTGCAGGAGATGTCAGTGCTATATAAATACATAATAATAATATGGTAGGACATTAGGCTATGACTATGGTAGGATTAGACTGTGAGCTCCTCTGAGGACAGTCAGTGACATGACTATGTACTCTGTAATGTACTGCAGGAGATGTCAGTGCTATATAAATACATAATAATAATATGGTAGGACATTAGGCTATGACTATGGTAGGATTAGACTGTGAGCTCCTCTGAGGACAGTCAGTGACATGACTATGTACTCTGTACAGTGCTGCTGAACCCTGTCTGACAAGAGCACTGCTTACCTCCCATTCCTCCAGGTTCTGGATGGCCACAAACAGACAGCCGGCCACATAGAAGAGCTTCCAGGCAAAGCTATCTGCAGGGGAAATACAAACACACATGAAGTAGGTCAGCTTGTCCTCGCGTGTAATACAGCCACTGCCCAGTAGGGGATACGAGACCAACAGTCCCAACACAACATTCCCTTAGGATTCTTGGAAGCATTGCCAGCTATTAAGGGACAATTGAAACAAGAGCGATACAGAGGCTGCCATAGTTATTTCCTTTTACACAATACCAGTTGCCTGGCAGCCCTGCTGGTCTACTTGGCTGCAGTAGTGTCTGAATCACACCAGAAACAAGCATGCAACTTATCAATAATGTCAGAAGCACCTGATATGCAGCATGCTTGTTGTAAAATTTGGGTTTGGGTTTTTTCATTAATGATCCACATTTTTAGCATGTATTGTTAATGTGCCATTGAGCTGCCCTGGGAGGTAAAAATGATGCTCGGCCCCCTTAAATGAAACTGGAGTGCCTGGATGAAACCCACACAGATATGAGGAGAACATACAAACTCTGTGCAGATAGTGCCTGGTTAGAATTGTCTGCCTCTCGCGCTGCAAGGCGACAGTGCTTTCCACTATACCACCCACAGCTTCTCTCATCAGGTTTTATGTCATTTCAGGTAAACTTTAATCTGCGATCGGTGACCTCATTTGGCTCTTATAAACACCTTAAAATTGCAGCAAAAGATTATCCCCCCCCCCCCCCTTTAGTGATTTGCAGAGAACTCCTCTTCTTACCTCCCGAATTAGAAGTTTTCTCACAAAAGGAGAGCAAAGCTATAATTAAACATGACTTTAGGTAAGAAGTTTGGAGGCAATTTAAACGTAATCCTATGTTGAGAAACCTGCCGGCAGAGAAGGATAACAGACAAAGCCTTCCTTTCTCTAACGCTACGTGCTGATGTTATGGCAATAGGAAAAGTGGCTTTAAGAGTCAAACATTTCACCGCAGCCAAATCCGGAGGCTCAAAACCTTCTTCTGTTAATCCAGCTAAGACCTATTTTACGTTCCAGAGCAGAAAACTCGTCTTCACAACCACCCATTTCCTTTCCACGGCCCGAGGAAAGCTACAGACACGCAATTCTGAGGATAAGGGAACATTTTTTAAAAAATGGGCTCCTAGAAAAAGAACATGAACTTTGGACGGTGTTAAATATCAAATCTACATCCAGACAGACGGGTATATTTAGTAAAAATAGCCACTTCACCAATTCTTCATGGTTAAAAGGACACCCAAGGCAAAAATAACCTAATTAAATAAACAATTGTATTTATCATTCTAAAAATGACTTTTTAAGATATTCCACAGTTTTATTTTATGTTTAACCACTTAAGGACCAGGCTCTTTTTGCCTGATCTGTGGAGCGTGGGCTCTCCAGTCCACAGCACAGATTAGGTTTGCAGCATGGCGATCAGACTTCCCCCCCCCCCCCCTTTTTCCCTACTAGGGGGATGTCCTGCTGGGGAGGGGGTCTGATCGCCGACGGCTGCCTGTGATTTGCGGGGGGGCTCCTCAAAGCCCCCCTCCGCAGCGATTTCTGCCCTCTCTGCCCTTACCTCGCTCTCCCTCTTTCTATGGGCTGCGCAGGATAGGCTTCAGCCTATCAGATGCCGGAGATCCACGACCAATCAGAGGCCGGGGTTCGCCAATCTCCTTTAGAGCGCCGTATGATGTAAACAGCGAGGATTTCTTCCCTGCGTGTTTACATTTAGCCTGCGAGCCACGATCGGCGGCTCGCAGACTGTTCACCCTCCGTGAACTGACATGGAGCGGCCGTTTCCATGTAATTCCACTTACGACCAGCCGCCGCCTATCGGCGTTAGGCGGTCGTTAATAAATCTACTTTTTAAGTATTAACGGTTTTTTTTTTTGCTCAATGACACATTCATAGACGTATGCCAGCGCTAAAATCTATGAACCATTGATGCTTTTTATCTCTTTCCTGCTCTCAGAAGCCATTTTCTGCTACGGAAGTGTTTATAGTTGGAATTTCTTATCAGCGAGGGTCACACTGTAGTCACTTCCTGTCTGAGTCAGGACTGAGTCAGCCACTTACATACCTGATACACATGGAAGCGCGGCAATGGAGATGAAGTAGGTCCCAAGCAGAAGGAGCGGAGGGCTCCCGGAGGTTCTGGAAAGCCTCTGGAACGTCGAGAGGCTTCCCGCTACTTAGTTAAGTATCTAATTTTAAAAGATTTCTTCCTCCACAAGTAAAGCCACTGTGACAGAGGAGACCACCTTCCAGCAAACTAGAAACCAGTTTACCAGAAAGCCCTTTATTCAACAAGACCTTGTGCTCAATAATCAGAACATCAATTTGAGATTCTGAACTATCAGGTCTTTAAAGTGGATCCGAGATAAACTTACACATTTCATAATTGTGCCCCTTGCATATAGTTTATAGGGCATTCCTCAAGCCAAATAATTTTTGTTGTTGTTTTAATACTCTAATTCCCTAGGAGGACGAGGCTTTTCCCAAAGGAGGAGGAGCCATTACCAGCCAGAGATTGCAGAGGCAAGGGGGCAGAGAGGGGAGGAGAGAGGAGTGGAGTTTTCACAGGCTGAGGGGTGGAGATGCAGAGCAGCTTGCCTGTGTGATGACCAGCAAAATATGGCTGCTCTCATTGTATCACAGGAAGAAATAATCATATACTGTTGAAGCTGTTTGCAGCTAGATTTGCTGTGTAAACTTTTTTTGTAAATCTAAACTTTAGATAAGATATATAGACAAGTTACTTGTTATAGTTCGTTTTTCATCTCGGATCCATCTCTGGGAGTAGCCGGGTCATTGTAGTCTAGACTAAGTAGTGTGTGGGACAAACTTGCTTTTTTTTGGGTCAAAAAAGGACATCAGAATGATCTTGGCTTGGTCTTCAAAGATCTTTTTTAAATCACACTGGTGAAACAATCCCGTATGTCTGCGTCTCCAAGAAAACTGACAAGAAATCATTGAAGGGTGATAGAGGACTAGTGGAATCTTCTGTGCTTCCTGTTCCCATTAAGAGGCAGAGCAATCTCTAGTGAGACCCCCAGTCCAGGAGGAGGAGATGGAAACCAGCTTTGGTTGAACAGGCCGTTAAGCCATTTTCACAAGTATGAGGATTTGTTGCCCAGGAGTCATTCGCAGTTGATGCCACGGCAACAGTGCAGGGCCAAGGCTGCATGGGCCTGGGAGCTAGCAACGCGTTCTGTTGCTATGCAGTCGGAGGAGGGCCGATGTAGCACACAGAGCAGGCAAGGTAAGTGGGGAGAAGAATGCCCTCACACCAGCGCTTGGCCCAGTCCATCCATCAGATGGATCGCCTGCCAACACACCATGTGGGATCGGTCGCTGTACACAAACTAGATCCTCAGCACAGCCGGACGTTATTGGATGAGTTTAATCTAGCGTGTGTACATAGCTTTACAATAAGATGGGCGATTTATATCTCTATCTTACCTGTGCTATAATACGCCGCAGCCAGGCCCACCGAGGAAATCCCTGGAAGGCAAGAAGTTGTGTTAATACACACGTTACATCGGTGGAAATAATGGCTTTATCATTAGCTGTTGGAAAGGTTTGTCAATACACATTAAAGGGAACCAGTGATAGGGATAAGGAGGCTGCCATATGTATTTGCTGTTAAGCAATACCAGTTGCCTGGCAGCCCTGCTGATCCTCTGCCTCTAATACTTTTAGCCATAGCCCCTGAACAAGCATGCAGCATATCAGGTACTCTGACTGGATTAGCTGTATGCTAGTTTCAGGTGTGTGATTCAGACACTACTGCAGCCAAACAGATCAGCAGGACAGCCAGGCAACTGGTATTGTTTAAGAGGAAATAAATATGGCAGCCTCCTTATCCCTCTCACTGCAGGTTCCCCTTAAAATGGACTTGAACTCTTGCACAGAACAGATGGAACACATAGAGAAATGCACCCTGTATGTATTTAGAGAGTTTAGCCTCTCTAATCCCCCCCCTCATCTGTGACTAATCACAAGTTTTAACTTGATCTCTCAGCTTTGTCAGCTCAGAAATCTCCTCTGCCACAGCACAGCAGCTAATTGATAAATAGAAGGTGTTAAAGGGAATGTTCATGCAAATAAAATAAAATAAAAGAATCTACTTGCCCGCTGTTTCCTTCAGCCCCTTACAGCCGACATGTCCCACGCCGCAGCTCAGCTCTCAGCCGCCGGCCTGGGGTCATCGCCGGTGCAGAGGTCGCCTTCTAATGCGCCTGCCCGAGTACAGGCACTGATAGCGGCACTCGCGTAGGCGCGATAGAGGAATACCTCGCGAGGTCGGCCTCTGCACCGGCGGGGACCCCGGGCCGGCGGCTGAGAGCTGAGCTGCGGCGTGGGACATGTCGGCTGCAAGGGTTGGAGGAAGCACCGGAGAAGTAGATGGGTTTTTTTTTTTATTTGCTCGGATATTCCCTTTAACAAATAGGTCTGCTTCTATAAAAGCAGGAAGTAGACACACTGCAGATTTATTGCAGGATTTGTATCAGCTGTAACAAAGAATTTTTTTTCTTTGAAGCCGGCTTCACACTGCATACTCGGCGTCAGACAGGCCTTTGGGGAATACCGCATTACTATGCGGTATTCCCCTTCTGGCATCCGGCCAAATAGGAAGTGATGCGCACTTGTGGTCACTTCCTGTTTCGGGTATATGGAAGTACATTGTAAAAATACGCTTCCACGCATGCGCATTACAAAGTCGCCGCCAACATTTTTAAAATACCTGCTTCGCCATTGACTTCCATGGCTTCCGGTCTGCCGTGCGTCAAAGCAAATACACCCGGTAAGGTAGTTATGGAAGCACGGCAGATTGAGCACTTCCGATGCAGCGCACCAAACCGCAGGTAATATGAAAGCACCCATAGACTTTCATTGTCCTGCAGTAGCAGTGCGGTAAATTGCCGCGGCGCACCGCGCCAGTGTGAAAGGACCCTAAAGCTTATTATGCTGTTGCTTATCTTTTAGAGCACAGAGGAAGTTCTGAGTTTAGGTCCTCTTTAATGGAACATCTGCCTATACCAGCACCAGCTTACCGACTAAGAGAGACCAGGCCCGGATACTGGGGCTCCTCTTTAGATGCAAGTATGTTCCCGTCCGGCTCTCCACACGCATATACATGGCTGCCTCTGCAGGAGGAAGAAGAGATCACTGGATAAATTAATTACAGTGCACTGCATGGCCCAGCATGGACACATCAGCAGAGGCTGCCATCTTCTGCAACCCATGAGAAGTCTTGTGTAACGTCCACATCCTGGTCTCGGGTGACTCACTGATGGGGTGTGAATGGGGAGAGGACTGAGGAACTACCCAGAATAGGGAAGTCTGATTATAGTACACACTGCCACAGACGCCAACTGATAGTCAGCCTCACAAAACAGGAAATGGCCAAGCTGTTGTCTCACAGAGGTTACCGGTCACTAATAAACTGCTTACTTTGGATGTCACTAAGGCCTTGTTCACATCATAAATCGCAAATACGAGCGCAAGCGCTGAGTGTTTTTGTGTGCAATCTTTTCAAACAATTCCTCTGCGTTTTCGGCGCATGGAGCGATTTTGTGCAAGTGCTTTTCTAAGCGCTTTTGATGAGCGATTGAGATTTTCGCTTCCTGACGTAAGTCAAGAAGTAAACTCTGATCTGGAAGATAATAAATACGATGGGCCTGATTCACAAAGCGGTGCAAAGTGTTTGCACGCCTGTGAAAAGCCCTTTATCACGCTTAAACCCAGTTTAGGCGTGATAAAAAGAAGCTTGTGCGAAATTCCCGCGCGCAAAACTTTATGGGCGCTGTGCACGCGATTGTGCATGCAACACTTTGCGCGCGGGACTTTGCGCGCGATCAGCAGCACAAAGCGGTGATAACTCAGCTAGTGCAAAGGTTATCACGCCTAAAGTCTTTTTAGGCGTGATAACTGGGTTATCACCGCTTTGTGAATCAGGCCCATTGTATTTATTCATCAAAGCACCGAGAAAATCGCTATACAAACCGCTTTTTCAAGCGCTTTGCGATTTCCCTATATCTTCCATTGAGCAAAAACGCTCAGAAAATTGCACAGGCAGCGCTTTGCTGAGCGGAAACTAACCGCTCAGATGAAAACTCTCTCATAGGGAATCCTTGCACAAGCTTTTTAGGGCGATTTTCAATGTCGCCGGTGCTTAAAAAAAGGGCAAAAATGCCCTAAGTGTGATCGAGCCCTAAGAGCCCGTTTCTACTGGGGCTGTTTGCGCCCGATTTCACGTGCACGAAGGAGGATGCAGAATCTCGACCTATTAAAATCAATAGGCTGTGTCCAAATTTGTGCACATGAAAAAAATTCTGATGTATTCATAGTCGTGCATGGCATGGCTACAGGGATTCGGATGAGTAATTTGCGTGCACAAGTGCTGGCGACGGTCGGCCGGTGCTAATGGGAACCCATCCTTATTGTGTTTCTTGACTTGATGTCATACCTTGGCGCTCTTGCAGACCTCCTCATGCCTACCGCTCCCCCTGTTCTCCTCCGTTACATTTTAATAGTCCCCCCAAAGCTACTTCCTGATGGGGAGGGTCGTTGTGCAGGCGCTGCCCGGGAACGCGCATTCTTGATCGCGCGGCCGTGGCCAGGAGTGCTCTACACATGTACACTACAAATTTGTGATGTTGCGCACATGTGCAGAGCACTCCCAGGCGGCGTCATGCGATCAAGCATGCGCGTCGCCAGGCAGTGCTGCACACCGACCCTCCCGGGCAGAGTAGAATTGGGGGAGCGGTCAGCATGGATTTGCAAGAGCGCTAAGGTATCCTTTAAAGTGTAACTGTCGGGCATAAAATAAAAAATCAATTCTCCATTTGTATCTGGTAAACAAGTAATAAGGATGCTAACCAGGCAATCCAAACGGTAAAATCACTGTTACTTTTCTTGTTGATAAATGATCATTCCCCAGTTTACCTGACTCTTATTTGGTACACAAAAAGGAAGTTGCAGTAATGCAGCCTGATTGGCTGAAGCCTCTTTCCCTCCTGTTTTCCCCTCCCACACCTCTGTTCCTCTCTGATTGGCCAATATTTCTCATGCTGAGACAATGCACTTTCAAAAGTGAAGGGCGGGCAAATCAGGCAGAGGAGAGTAAGGGAGGAAATGACATCAGAATTGGCTTCAAAATAGCCACAGCTAAAATGGGAAATGCTAAGGTTTAACTCTTTTTTTTTTTTTTTTTTTACTGTAGAAAAATCACTAATATCAAAACGTGGACCGTGCAATACATATGTTATGTAAGCAGAGCAAGTATTTATCTACTTAAGTGTTTTTTTCTGAGATAGTATGGCTGACAGCTCCTCTTTAGTAACTAGTAGTAATATTAGACTATGACTTTAGTAGAGACACTAGAGACTAGACTATAGACTGTGACTATTGTGAGGACATCAGATTATCACCAAGTACATCATGTATGAGCCATGGGCAACACACACACACACACACACACACACACACACACACACACACACACACACACACACACACACACAGCAATCCTCCACATCCCCAGTGACTGCAGAGACACACACACACACACACACATACATACATACATACATACATACATACATACATACATACATACATACATACACACACACACACACAGCAATCCTCCACATCCCCAGTGACTGCAGAGACACACACACACACACACACACACACACACACACACACAAAACAATCCTCCACATCCCAAGTGCTTGCAGACACACACACACACACACACACACACACACACACACACACAC